>NW_027249576.1:0-90000 GCF_030848795.1 Temnothorax nylanderi | reverse complement strand
CAAAGAAAAATTTATTGTGTGCGCGGGGGATATAAAAAGGTACGTTTTTATAGCCGTGTACATTCCATTTCCTCGCAACGAAATGCTTATTTATTTAAAAATATCTCTTGTATCTGATATAAATAACGAAAGTCAACGTATCACGTTTTCAGGGAAAGTGGAAACAAATGAAAGTATATATCCTAAGCCGGGATGTATTTTTAAATATTAGTCAGATTTAAACAGAGATAATTAATAAATTATCATTTACATCAAATTAGAAAAATTCTATTGATATTATATTACATACACACATAATATTAAAATATACTTATATATATTATATTATATTATATCTTATAATATAATACATATTATAAAAATGATATACATCCGTTCGTAATTGTAACAAACGTAAAAATATACTTCTTTTACCAAACACGCGAGAGAGATGTATAATAACTTCTAATGCAATTCCACGTCCAACTAACACGAACCGAACTTCGCAGCGGGCGATAGTTTGGCGAAATTTGTGACTGTTACGAGGTTGTACAAGCCGCTCGGTCAAAAGCTTAATTCGATTCTCGCGGCTCGAAGAACCTGTTCTTTGCGAGATGCGCTCTTCCCCCTCCCCCCTGCCCTCTCATCGATCGTTTCGCCGAGAGAACGTCTTCGTCGGCTCTTTGTCGTCGTCTCGTCCATCTCCGAGGAGCGGCGAAACGCTCGCGGAAGCGCTTTCTCGCGCCATCGAATTTCGAGGAGTACGATTTACGACAGTAATTCCGATCGCTCCGTGCGCGCCGCGTAATAACTTCGCATCTCGACGTAATATCAGCAGGTGAACAGTTTCATCTCGAGATTTGTAAAACCGTTGTCAACTATCTATCTGCGCGAACATATCTTACGATCGCAATTGCATTTTAACGTGCACCAAATATCCTACATCTCTCTTTATCCTTTCTCTTCTCCTTAGTTGCTAGCAACTTGAGAAAGATATTTAAAAAAGATTTGTCCACTAAATCCTTTCTAAATATCATCCACTGAAAAATAATTCGATAAAAGTAGAACATCTCGTATATTATATTTCCTTAATATACAGTCTTAAGCTATCCCTTATTTGCATCTTACGCGACTTGAATTTCTCGAAGTAAATTTTCTTTCTGATTTATGCAATTCTCGTTATGTGTGAAACGATGGATCTCGCGATTAATTGCGACGCGTTAACGTTTCATAGCCGATTCCACGAAGTTTCTTGCCAAGGATTTGGTATCGCAACCTTTCGATCTGCCTGGCGAAGTAGCTGGGGATGCGACTTTACGCCTCAACGGGTTACCAACCCCCGAAAATCGTCAAGCACAATTTCACTTGATGAAAGTCACCGCTAAACGCGTGACAGGAGGTAATTTTTAACGTGAGCGGGCCATTACAAAACGAGCGATTTTGTTCCGTAACGTAAAATCCCCCGCGTGAGGAATACAATTTCGTTGGAAATTTTGTTCGTGCCGAACTAGAAAGACACTTTTTTTTTATGTACAAGATGAAAAAATAATGTTAAAAATGTTCTTAAAAGCCAAGTATGAATTAAAATGCAAATTTAAATTTTAAATGTTAGGTATATCGAATGTTCAGAGGTTGGATTTATTTTTTATCAAAAGTTTATGTTTGCAATAATTTATTAATAAAAGCGGATATAACGCAGTCTCATAAAACAATTTCATAAAAATATATTACCGTGTAATACCTATATGTATGAGTTCGTGTAATTTTTTCTTTTTAACCGCTAATATAAACGGAATGTTGCTGCTTGAAAAATAACTACATTCTTTTAGCGTAAAGTGTTATCCATCATCATAAATTTCTGCCAATTCGAAGAATAAGAGTAAAAAGAAGAAGAGTAAAAAAACGATATAATTTCTACATGAATTACAAGTCTGACAAAGACATAAAACTATCACTGTCGACTAACGATTTCGCAAGAAATATGGCTCTTTAGCATATGTATCGTATATTCGTAGGATGATAAAAAAGTATTTGATGTCGTAAAAGTGAAGTTAGAACGTTAAACACAATGGTCCACGAGGCAGTTGCCATCCACTTCGCTTCGCTACAAATTTGGTTAGTTCACCGCAAAATGGTTAAATTCCTCGTTTAAAAGTCTCTCGTGCACATTTCCTTGCTGTTTGGCTGTTGGGCAAAGGGTTGTTATCGTACCCTCTCGATCTACCCTTGCAAAACTAGCTGCGGATGTAACTTCGCGCTTCATCGAACTTCCCTCCAAAGGGCGCGAGTCCCCGACGTAATTTCAGTCGGAAACGACCACGTCTTAATACGTATTATATAGTGACTTTTAACGCTGGCGAAACGTACAACCACGAGAGAAAGTTTTAGTCAATATGTAAAGTGCCACCGGTACAGGAAACTACGATCTGTATAACTAAGAAGTTAAATTGAACTACGTCACACAGTGTGTTATAGGAAGACTTGTTTGTTTTTCGACTTTCGGACTCGACACTTCAATTAATTTTTAATAAAAAACGTTTTAGATTCATACAAGTCTGATTGAATAAATGCAATCTAGATTAGTTATTATAAACTCGCGTCGTTAATTAGAAATTATCTGATATTATCTAATTAGGATATATCTGATATTTGTATAAAGTATGATTGTGTTAATCACTTTTGCATTCCCGTCTTGTTTTGCAACGTCTTCTTTAAACTATAGTGGCCAATAAAACCTTCATTTTTACAATTTTGCTTTTACCAATTTAAAATATTCAATTCCTCGATGTGTTTTTCAAAAGTTGGTCGACAAATTAATTCAGAAATTGGAAAAAAACATTGCTGATAGATTTGAAAAGTTTTGCATAGTTTCCTATATTTTGTGGCGATAAAATGAAACGATAAGAGCGATAAAACTCTTGAAATTACGCGTACTTCTAATTAGAACATTATCGTACAGTTGTAAGATATATGCAGACAAATATGTAAATGACGAACGGGTAATTTAACATGATCAAAGTACTAACTGTTTGAAACGTTGAATTTAACCAGAACACCATAAACATTTACGAATGTCTAATTCCGCGTTATAATATTCTCGTCGGTTAATTACGGTATTACAGTACATTTTAACCTCCGTGTCCGTGTAATTTCGCTTTTATTGTTGTTCTCTTTAAAAACTTGCGCGATATATACGGAGTAAAATATATTTGCACGTATGTAAGGACGCGGAGACTTCACGTAACTTCATACTTCAACAGTCATAGTGTGTTTGATGGTTTGATGTATAACGGGTGGAAACATGACAGATGAGACAAGGATCGAAGTTCCCGTATGTTTCGATACTTGGAGTTTACACAACATGTTGTACATTTTAAAAGCGCTCTTAAATCTTACATTCCCCGACATAAGTGCGGGGAAAATATCGTACAAATTTTTGCCTGAAAATATAAAGCGTCCTTACATACGTGCAAAGATATTTATAACATGAACGTCAGCAATGTTCATGCAAAGCATGATGGTATTTTATGTACTTAAAAAGTGCATAACGGAAATATGGATCGGGGGAACTCGAAATTATTCCTCGAAAATTGGACGTAATGCGACTGACTTCGCAAAGCCATTATTCAGGAATATAAAAAGAACACCGCCAAGTACAAACTTCGTCCACACAATACTTCTTAGGAAGCGTCACGTAAATTTATTCCTTAAAATCCGCAGCCAGTAGACCGTACGGCTGATCCCAACAGTTTAATATATAGATCGTTGGCCCACTTTTTTACCTTCGTTCGAGACTCGATGGCGCGTGGCGGGCATCAACGATCGCGAAGATAAGAGCAAAGTTTCGTGACTTCTTGTGTTTGTGTAATTTATATATTCGTATATATACGTTCGCAATTTTACCTTTAGAAAGTTTCCGCGGTGCACGAGGAGCGCCGGGATCCCGCCCGAGAGCAGCCCGGAATGCAGTTAATTGAGGGAAGATGAAGGATTCCGCAAAATTTCCTCTCACGTATCACACACACACACACACATACCTACCGAAGCTCGTAACCGAGTATACCGCGCGAGTTCTCGAAGTTAAAAGTTATTAATTTAAAACGTAATCAGTCTTTACTTTGTTACAAGTCGATTGTTTCTTTCCATATCTCGACGCGTGCGCTCCCGCAGCGCGCAGCGTCCGCGAAATTTCACATTCCGGATATTATATTGATCTCCGCGGGGAAAACTCAGACGTTCCGTGAGAAAATATTTTGATAGCACAATTTTCGTTCCAAATTAGCAATGTAAACTAGAACGTTTCCAGTGCTGCTCGGGGCGTATACCTCTTGTAATCACAGCTTCGCAAGAGAAATTGCGCGTCTCTCTTTGGAAAAAGGAGAGAGCCGCGCGCGTCTTTTCGAAAGCCCTCCGCACAATGCCGGCGTGCGAAGGGTTAAAAAGATGCAGTTCCCGCCGCGTTATCATATTTCTCCCGCGGATATTATTTGTTGCGCCAGTCCCGCGTGTGCGCGACGCGGTCTCATAAAATACGTGTGACACGCTAAAATAACGACTGCACTCTTGCAGGTCATTGTGTGAACGCTTTGTGTACGACCGGCTGACGCGAATACTTTTTGTTGCGCGGATGTTTTATATGTAGCGCTCATTGCGCACACCCCTATCAGCCGACGGATTCATATATGAGTCGTTAAATTGCAATCCGCGCGCTTACAAAAAGCGCGTACGATCACATTATACCGAACATTCTTATTTCCGTGCTGTTTCCGAAAAACTTTACAGCCGGGACAGGCGAGTCCTCGGCGCATTTCTTTCCGCGAAAAAGCAAAAGTCTTCTAAGTCTATTGTTCAAAAACCATATTTAATGTCTGCAAATATTGTACTTGAGATATTAGTGAAAATTGCGAGCTTTTAAGTCTTGTTCTTCTTTAATTCGTATCCCTATTGTTTAACGAATATTCAAGTCTTAGACATTAATTTTGAAACTTTGAAAATAGTATCATCTACATATTTCGCACTAAAAATAACGTCAAAATCCTTCGTGCTTTTACAACGAAAGAAGATTAATAGAATTTCGAATCTCTATTTTGCACCGACAAGAAATAGCACTTACCGTTTACTTTCGGCGTTTCGAATTCCATGCGAACTTAGCAATCTCGATGAGACGCAAGAAAGGATCGATTTATCAAAGTCAGCAATGAGATAATTGCGGCGAATTCATCGTGGCTAACGCACGGAGATGGACGCGGCAGCGACGCTGTCGAATCGCACTTGACCCGCGAAATCTGATTTTCGCAAATTCGCTCCGTAGGTATCTATACCAGAGACGGAGATACCTGACACGGAAGAACCCACGAAATTCGATTTTCGAGATTTGTGTACGGGTCATCCGAGCTAAAAGCGTGAACTGCCGAGTTAGCGAATAAGCGCGCGGGAGGAAAGGGGCACAATTGGGAGGGATATCTCTGAATGTGAATCCTACCTATTATCCCTAGACAAGAACAAATATGTATTTGCTGAAACGCTGTGGTGTTATAGGTCCTTTCAGAGCCAACAGAGAGCCAGTAAGTTGAAGCGCGCGATAAGCTGTTGGAGATATTGTGCAATATATCTTTCTTGTTAACAGCAGCAAGCGGTTTATTTATTAGCCAGTTTGACAACACAAGTATAATTTAATGATACAAACTTAAAAAATGTTGTTTTTAAAATATGCTATGTATGTGTTAAAATATTATTAAAAATATATACAAATGTTGAAAAAAGTTGTAAAATACTGTAGATATTCAGTAATTACTTTAGTGGATGAAAATTCGACGCGTTACGCCCGAATGGGCTTGTGCTCGAAGTCGAAGTTATCGTTTAATCTAAAACGAATATTATATCATACCTTACCGAAAGTTCGCAACTCACTTTAAACTGTAATTTTCAGACTGACAGACATTGTAGCGTAAACTATACGTGACATACGTTGCAGCCACGGTTAATACCCGAAATTAAATACGAATTTGCTAGGAGTTTAATTATGCGAACTACTAAACACTCTCGACCCGTCGCGTCGCGTTGCGTCGTGCCGGTGCACACGTCACTAAATCGTCGGTTATACGAAGCATATTAATTTACGTAGGGATCGACCGCATGATTTTGATCCAGCAATTACGTAGATTCATCCTGTCACTCGTATACCGGCTCGCATCGCCGACTCTCGGGAATCGTTAACCACTCCGAAACTACAAGTATACCTATGCAAAATTCACCGCGCTGCGCGCGCGTCCCCTTAGCATTTTCTCTCCCCGTTTCATTTTCTCTCTTTTCCACAGAAATTCTTGTCGAGGCGCTCTCGAGGATGCTCGACTCCACCACTGAAAAATAGGCCAATTAAGGCAGAATGGGAATAGAAAGGATTGTGCGTCATTAGCGTATAATATCCTTCAGAATTTACCGCGTTAATGAAGCACGATTTTATTCCTAGTTTATGTTCGATTACGTTTTTATTGTAGTCAACTTGCTTCGAAAGAAGAGAGAGAGAGAGAGAGAGAGCTTTTTAAACGAATAATGATAATTAGTAAGCCGTGATATAAATTAAAGCTGACGCAGAAATTAGAGTTAAAATTAACGCGGCTGTAGCACTCTAGCGTAAAGTTTTTAGGAGAAATTTCCATTTAAAAAGCACACGCAAAGATATTAGGAAATATCATACCACAATGATTACAAAGCGGAGGAGTAAATAAAAAGCGAATATGGCGATGCGACTAGCGAAATCCAATCGACAGAGGTCCCTTGTCGATTCCAATAATTTGGTTCGCTACCGAATGTATCCATCATCTCATATGTATATCGTTTCAACGATATGATTGCCGAAATCCATGTTATATGTCTTTAATATGTAACTACTATATAAACTTTATCATTTGCATTATGTTGGCGATGTTAATTCTACGAGATAAATTTAAAAATATTGCAGATTGCCAAACTTTGCGAACGTATTCGTCGGCTAAAATTTAAATAATGTCAAATAAAGAACTCAACGTAACAAAAAATACATGTAGACGTAACGGGAATTATTCATGAAAGATCCCTCGTGAAACTAAAGTAAAAAGATATTTTGCAGACTCACTGATATATTTACTTTCTTGTGATATTTTTCATCTATGGTGTCATACTTTGATATCCGATATTGATATCAGATATAATCTAATATCTGATCTTCATATGTGATGTAAAATTATTAAAATTCCATTAACCTGTCAAATAAAATGAGGAAACACCTACATCGTTATCCATTAATTAACATTTTAATGCAATCAGAAACCTTTATACGTGACTACACATTCGTTATACAGGGTGTCCAAGTTTAAAGTTTACAGTGCTATATCTCGTGAACCGATGATTTTATTTAAAAATGTTTCAGACAAAAGTTGCATTGTTTGGAGGGAAACACATAATTCAGATGTGAGTCATGTCGTAGTAGATGTCATCGTTTTCAAGAAATTTTTAAGGTGACTAATTTCTTAAATGGAACTTGATTCTTTCCTTGAGACAAAAGTTGTGTAGATCTCGTTGAGACGTTTTCAAAACACTATAATAAAGCTCTCTTTTGTTAAGAATTTCCTAAGATATTTTAAAATTAATACTTACACATCTACATTTCAATCTACTCTTTTTCTTTTTAGTTTAAGTTATCTTTTGCTCATATTTTTCTTTAACTACTCATCGCATATCATTCGTAAAAACGTATGCGTATGTGCGTTAATTTAATTTGATTATCGAGACGGTTGTCAATCGACTGCCAATTTGTCTAAATATGTGCATATGTATCAGGCTGTATCAAACAGTTGATTTTTTTTTGTTCAGAAGGACTATCAAAAGCAAGGAAGAGTTTAGAAGTGGCGCGAGCTTGCGTAATCGATCACGACGGCCTCAGCACTTTGGAGAATTAAATTCCGTCACACAGAAGCGGAGACGTACATAAGCGTCTCGTACGAATACTAAACTTTTCCTTTCTGTCCTGTGAGGCGAAAAGAAACTCGTCCTTGGTATCGACATCTTTCAACGATAAATCACCGTGGATATAAAGAACTTAATGCGCCTCACCATTTCGAACGCAATTTTATTCTCATTAATATAGACCGTTGTTTATAATCTCTCTTAAAACGACACTTGGTAAAAACTGTGCAGTGAAATGTGAAATACTGATAATTTTGAAATTTGAAAGCTAAAGTTTGTTATATTGCAAAATTTGTTTTTAAAAGTTGCCCTCCGTATAATTAAATCCTAAATTAAAACTGTTAAAATAAAATCTATGAAATTGTTAAAAAATTTTGAAAATTATTTACATTCAAAGATTGAAACTAACCATATTGACCTATTAAAGAAGCTGTAACTGAAAGAAAGTTATATGCAATCGTTAACAGAAGATATATCTCAAATAATTGGCAATAAATATAAAATAGATAAAAATAATTTGGCATAATTTTTCTGTGTAATTTATTACATTTTCTATTATCGACGATCTATCGCTGACAGCGAGAGATTTGATAAATGAAAGTGCCCACTTTAGGGCGCTAATTACCGGCACAATTACTCGGTAGATGCCGTTAATCAGATCACATCGCAAAAGACGAGACGAAAATATAATTTTTCTTTGCGAACGATAACGAACGTGCATTAGTTGCGTAATTTAATACACTTTGTGCTAACAATTATTTTATCAAATTTTGTTAAAATCAGAATGTTTCTACGAAATATACGAGATAATAGGCATTTGAGCGTGTATTTATTTCATAAAGAGTTGGACTTAATTATATAATGTAGTGTTACCGCTTTTTTAAATGTTGATTAAATATATTGCAAATTTTACTTTAATTCAACCAAAACTGGAAGTGGAAAATTATTCTAGAGACATATTTAGAAATTCATTATGCTTTAATTATATATAATTTGATATAATATGTCAGTCAATGTCACAGTTATTATTTTATTATTTTAAGAATTTTATTTCTAATTTTTCTTTTGCTAAAAAGGTATGTAATAAAAAAGGCTGATTTTTGGGCTGAGCTTGATCCTTGATTATATTATTACGTTTAATTGTATATACCTCTTTAAAATAATCCTGCGTCGTATGTATAAAATCGATCAAAAAAAACTCGCGTTTATTAAACGCCAGTACATCGTATCACGAAATTCTCAGCATATCGACGCGATTTGATTCTCTGACCAATACGAACGCTATTCCGCATGTTTCCTCAAATCTCCGTTTTGATACGACATCTCGTACACCTGTACGATTACGGTTACGAGTTTTTTTTTCCAGAATATAGCAGATATATAGTCACATGTGGGCGAACGACAATTTCCTGCAGCGGTAACACGGCTGCAGCTATTTTCGAGCGCGCGTATTGCAGAACGCAAAAAAAGCCTTTCTACCATTCGTATGCACCTAATTTCGCGGACCGCGATTCTGATCTGGTCCGTTGTAACGTCCGCTGTAATTGCGTAAACCGTGGCAAAGAATTTTCCTCGGGGCGTTCTCTCTCGCCCGTTACACACACCGCGCCGAAGGAAACTCATGTACGTGCGCAGGATTTAACAATTATCGTTGTAATATCGCGGTCGTAAAATATGTACGTGCGCTAGTCCGCGAAACTGGGTCGTAAAAGAAGAGACATACGAGACGTGAAATCAATGTCGAATTGTGTTCTTCCCGCGAGGGTTGCTCTTCGAATAGCGCCAGGCGGGCCAGAGCTGCCCGATTATCGTAGAGATAAAGCCTGCGCTTTTCTTATGCACCTCCTTATGCCCGTATCACACTAGTGATTGGCGATTGCGTCTATGTTTTTTGACCAATCAGAACGGAAATCGCGAATTGCAATCGCCCGCAGCTACTTTCTGATTGGTCAAGAGACGTAAACGCAAACGTAGACGCAATCGTTAATCGCTAGTGTGATACGGGCATTACACACGCGCGATTTATCGAACCCCTCCGCAAATTTCCTGCATTTCCCTAACGCCATGTTTTTGCCGTGCGCGCGCGCGATTATGCATATAACTTTTTCTTCGACGGATTATCGTACGACTACGGTATGCACGGTCACGTATCCGACGCAACAAGATCAACTGAAACGAGCTTGGAAAGAGCTTTACAAGAGAAGCGCATAATGCTTGAACAGAATGAGTTTCGAGAAAACGTGCCGGCGCGGAGCCGAGAGATCGATCGAGACGAGCGTGGGCGGTCAGGGAAATCATTAATATGTTTATCTCGCTTGAAATTTAACACGTAATTCTCGCGTATCTATAATGGCAGTTAGAGACGCAAGGTGAAAGAGACTCTTCTCAAGTTGGCCGAACTATACAACCGAATAGTGGTTTCAACGCGGTACGTTGTAAAACGTTAACTATACGACCCCGATAACCGCGTTTACCCGTGATTGTCACTCTGCTATGGTAGTCACGTACGTATGCGGAACCACGTATAGCAATTTTGCATGGGGATCCGATGGAACAAGATCAACGGGAATGAGTTTCCAAAGCGCTTTATAGCGGAAAGTCGATGATGCTTGAACGAAGGAAGAATTCCAGAAAGAGAGAGAGAGAGAGAAAGAGAGAAGGGTGCGACAAAGGCGCGAAAATCCAGTTTCAAACTAGCGACGACAGCCGATAGCGATGTTGCAAAGGGAGATAGAGTTTTTATGTCGAAACGAGTATGGCGTCGCAGATACGAGGGTTGGGAAGAAGTGGTATTTACCCGCGGTGGGTGTACGAGTGAGGCTGTAAATAACGATGGTTTCTTCCTTTTTGTACCCCTTCCCTCTTTCCTTCCCCCCCTCTCTTTCTCTCTCGGCTCTGTATCCTTTTTTTTCTTGCCTAGCACGTACGCACCGCCAGAGATTGTGTTTCATTGCGTGGGTGGATCGTTAAAAAAAAGCGCAAAAAGAAGAATTTTTATCACTGACAATTATGACGCCCTTTGCGAGGTTCCTACGCGCACGATACTACCACGCGTCTGTGATAACTAGCGGGCATGTCTTTTCACCCAAAAAAGACTCGTGACGCGAAAAAGAACAAGTCGATATTTACTCGAGAGACAGAGTCACTTGTAAATGTTGGAATTTTAATCTTCATGTAATTTGATGCCAAAAATGTCTTTATGTTAACATAATCTTTTTAAATATTGTTACTCCATATCTAAACATAGTACACTCTCAATAACTTAAAAAAAAATTACAGAACATGCTTACAGAACATGCTTCTATTAAGATTATTTAAAATATTTTTACTTAAGCATGTATAAATAATACGATAAAAATCCAATAGGCTTACCAATACATTTTGGCAAGATAAATTTTCAGTAAAAGTTTTCTTTATTTATAAATACTTATTTAAATATTCTAGGAAGTACAACTTGATATGTTTAGTTGTAATACGAATTTTACACATAAAACAAAGGTTTCATATTTCGCCTTCGTGTCCTATATTTTTTTTACGTAATTTTTTTTTACTTATTCCGTAATCACTAGCCTACATTTCGACATTGAAGTAAATGTCAGTAGAGCATATGTAATTGCGTTTTTCTAATTAAATGCGTTTACGCGTTTAATAACCCAATTTTGCTAATTTCTTTTGCACGCGTGGAGCGTCGCAATCTTCATTCCGCCGTAAACGTTACTTGGTCACGGACGATATTAGCTGAATTAATTAACGGTTAACAGTAATGTCAGAGTTTCGTTGATATATACCACCTTAATAACAAAAATAAGAAAGTATTTCGGTCGCTGGGAGTCAATCTTCTCAGTATACGGTCGCGGAAAAGGCTAAGGGGTTGTACGAGATCGGAGTAAATAACAAAACGCAAATCACAAGGCGGAAAATAGCGGCGCCAGTGTTACGCGGCGCTTTCGCCACGACGATCATCCGCCAGCGGCGACATTAACAGGGAGAAATGGTGAGTGACGTGATCGTTGGTACGTGCACGACGAGGTTGACGTTATCGCGCCACCGAATCGGAATGCCTTTCGCATGATCTATTTAACGCGCCGGTGAGCACGCACGCTTCGTCGGGGAAGGGTATCTCCTCGGCGGCGACGGCGACGACGGCGACGACGGCGACGACGGCCCGGCCGCCGCGGAGCCGTCAACTCGCGGCGCGGCGGAAAATACCCCGGATGCCATTTTCAGGGCGCACGATGAATATTCTTACGCGCGCGCCCTTCCAACCGAAACTGAGAGAGCTTGGCTGCGGAACAAATATCCATCCGCGCAAACATCGCGTCGGCAACGGCGACGACGACGGCGACGACAGTGACGACGAGGGTGCGTGCGAGATAAGTGCGAGCGGTGAGAAGGGAATAACCCGGTGGCTTCATATTGTGCGGCACGAGAGGTGGCGACGGATATACACCAACACGTGTACCGTAAATGTAATTACAGCTTAAAGGGAAGTTCCATCTTAAGCGATCCTTCGCGGTCGAAGTGGGTTCTGCATTAATTAGAAGCCAACTTAATTAATACGCGCTTGTATGCCGGGCGTACTCTTGTCCCGGGAATCTTGCCTACACGGAGGAAGAGGAAAGCGCTTCCTTCTTCCCGACACTTTAGGCAGCGTAGAGTTTCTACGTGTACGTAAACGCGACTTCGCAATATCGTTGCTTTTTACTGGCGCTCGCGCGGCACGTCGGATTTTCATAAAGAATTTGCATTTAGGTAGTCGCGCGAGCGGTAAGCTCGCGAGATTCAAGTGTAGCATGCTCTTCTCATTACTGCGGAATCTCTGCTCGCGAACTCTCGAGGAACGAACAATTCGCAATTACGTGCGTTGCGGGTTAATAGAACGCGACCTCCTCCCCCCGATTGTTTAAGAAACGTGCGATAAATATTGATATAACTGCACTATTCAATAACGAACCAGACAGCACGCATGTCCAAAATTGGGACAAAAGACGTCTTATGTCCCGATTTTGAATATGGTGCTGTCTGGGTCGTTGATAAATTCACGATTTCGTAACTGGCTGTCATAAGCTGATTGGAAGAATGATTCTACGCATATAATATAGACAATATAGAAACGATAAGCGAAACTAACACGCAAGTAATGATACTCGCTGTGAGCGATAGTGACAACACTTTTCTCGTACATTTTTATGTGCGCCCCGGGCACATTCCGTCCCGTACAAGTGTGCGCGCCGCGCGGAAAGGTCGGGAAATATTATGCTAGCAACACGAGAGAGTATGAATTATTTAAGAGCGCGGTGGAGATAGGAGCGCGGAAACTATACCGAAGGCATTGCATCGTTTTGTAATTTCTGTCAGCGGTCGGAATTTTATGGTTACGATCTCGACCGCGTTCACGCTACGCGCGCTCGCAAATAGTTGCGCAAGTGTGTGATTCCCTCAGATTAAATTATAATTTTAATCGCGCATAGAATTAACCGCACATTCGTCCTGCGGTACGTCATACGGTTTAAAAACGGTGTCCCCGAAAGTATGTAGATACACCGTTTTCTTCATTTTTTGAGTAATTTTATCTTCTGCATGCTTATTGCTTACATAATAAATTCGTAATAAATCTTACAAAATTTATGAGGAAGCTTGATGTCAAAAAGGTATTCAAGACTTAATATAAACAGAAAGTTATAATTGGCTCGAAGAAAAAGACAATGAGTGACTCTTAACAATTTGCAAATTTTCACGGCAATTGTATCTAAATGATTAAATTCCCTGCTTCTTCGCCGTTCTCCATGAAATTACGAACGATATCTACTTCGTGCAGGACCATGAAAATTTCAAAAAGATTTTGGGGAAATGGTACATAAATCTAGAGATTTGCCGACCGTCTGAGACCCGAAAGAACAGTTGTCGCGGTAGTGGTATTCCACGGCTGAATGGATAACCCACGTTATTTCCGTAAATTATGTCTCACCGTGGCATTATGATAGTGGAGTCTCGATCTAATGATATATTCCGTCAATTAAGGGTGCTCGATAGCCGGAAATTTGTCGACCATCCCGGAAAATGGATTTAGATTGGATGGCTTTCCATGGTGTATGAGTCAAGATATAGAAGATCATCTTACTATCGTTGATGTTATAGGTTTGCGATTTATATTAATTAAGTTAAAAGTTTATGCTTTTGATATGCCTTATCATATATAATGATACAGTCTCAATAAAATAGTGATACTCATTGTCCACATTTTTGCAAAGATTGTAAAAATTCTAATTTTTTAGTGAAATTGAGTTATAAATTGGATAAAAAGTTTGTTACTATTCGCTGTGTGCATAGAGACTAGTGGTGCCACGATTGGTGAAATATCGCACATTTTGCTGGAATAGCTGTCAATGATTGTTAAATATTCGAGCTACGTAAACTGTCGTTAGATAACTTGAATCTTAATTTTACTGATGAAAAAATTGTTGTTATATTATATACAAATCAGTTGAAATAGATTTTCGCTATATTTGTTTTAAATATAAGTTAATTTTTCTCTGACTTTTTGCAATGAGCCTTATCATACAAACAGGATTCGGGCCCATCACTCATGACATTGAATTTAATCCAAGTGCAATATTAAAAGGAAAAGCCTTAGCAATATCGCATATAGTTCGCGTTGAAGAATTGCGCAGTGCAAATATAAGTCATTTAACCTTTAGAGGCCGGGAAAAGGACTTGAAGAGTTTTTTTTTTCTTTTTTACTATTTTTCCCTTATTCAACACACAAATTTTGCCCGAAAACATCAAATAGCTTGTGTTTTTTGGGTGGTCGATATTTCGACCACCCCCGGCCTCTAAAGGTTAATAAGGTGCAGTATGATACTGCAAACATCTGTCAATGCTTTTGGAAATGAACAAAATTTAATATCTTCTGTGAAATACATATTTACACGAATGCACGCAACAATTTAAGTTTCTCTTTCGTAATTTTTCCATTACGATGTATTAGATTACTGGAAAATAATAACTGTCACTCCAGCAAATAATGAAAATTTCGACCACCATGAGCGCCCTAAGTCCTACTTTTCCGCTATAGTATACCATCGCACGGAGCAAATAATATCACTTGTTTATTCTACACAGTAAAAAATTTTGTGTTAAATTTAACACATTTCACATGTCCAAATTTATCCACTCAAATTTTTGTGTTAATTTAACATAAAGCAAATATGTAAAAAAATAACAAACATAATATGTAAAAAATTAACATAAAAATTTAACACTTAGACGCTATCAGAAATCAAAGTTTATGTTAAATTGACATCTCTATAATGTTAAACGTAATTATAGATGTTATTTTAACATTTGAGAGAAGTATCTCGATCTTTTTATGATGAATAACATAAGAATTATGTCAATTTAACACATAGTAACTGTTATAAAAAGGAAGATAACACAATTTATCTGTTCACTTTAACATATAAAATATATCACCAAGAATTCATGCACTTACATATAAATTGTGTTATTTTAACTCTTAAAAATGGTTAATATTAATTTAACATAGAAAAGTTAAGTAACACAACAACGATATGTTAAATTAACATACAACTGTGTCAGAAATTTAACACAAAATTTTCTACACAGGAAAATTTTAACACAAATACAAAATGTTTTTTACTGTGTAAACTGTATATTCTTTAGCAAAATAATGTTAAAAATTCAATGTAAAATTATTAAGAAGTTTCTCGAGCAGATAATTAAATTTTTTCAAACATATTTATATACATTTATATAATAGAACACATATGCATATACAATATAGAATATATATATATATATATATATATATATATGTATTCTGCGAAATATTTTATGTTATACGAAGCATTCACGATTCGATTAACAATCACACATTTGTTAATAACTCAGCGCAGGATTTAAACAAGTATATAAATATTGAGAGCAAGTAAATATCCGTAATAATAAATATAAGCATTCATTATAAATACGTACATTTATTTGCTTTTATGTTATGCATCATAAGTCATTCGTGGTTTATTTTAAACGAGCTACTATTGTATACATATATTAAACGGTTAAAATAACTCTTCTCTTTTTGTTAAATAATTTATAAATGTTCATCTAGAGTTATATGTAGATGCGCAAAAGAATTAAAGAAATATTAGAATACCGTAAAGTGACTAAAATTTTAATAATCTTTGCAAACCTATCTGTGGTACAAATAATTAATTGTATTTGTTACAACTTGTTCGTTGACAGTGATTAAATTTGTTTTCATAAAACCGTGCCTATTTTTCATCGATTTTTCCCACGCTATAATTAAAATCGCAGGACAAAATTTAGCTTTATTAATACATCATTCACTCACCATATCCACTACTATTGTCCATCCCTCACCATGTAGCTCTCCCTTTTTCATCCGTATTTGTGGTGGCGGCATGCTCATCGAACCATATTTTCATTCCTGTCACAACATAAACCGATTCATTCAAGCACCCTTCCACTTCATCATCCACATGAGAGTCGTTATAGTCAATTCGTACGACATAGATTACTATATAATGTGTATGATTTTACATGCACACGCTTATCACGATTTTCAGCCAGAAATTACGTAATTATAAAATTGTACGGAACAATTGTTCGAGATACTAACTGCATTTTCTTAGAAATATCAAAACGTGAGTGCATCTTCAATAATCATAAAAGAATTCTGAATTAGAATTATTTATAAATTTGTTTCTCAAATGCCATCAGATATCCTATATAAGATATTTAAAAATATATTGTGATTATAGATTATATATTCTTTAAGCGCAACATATAATTGCGCTTTATTAGCGGTTGAGCAAGGTCATGAAACAGTATGAGATGGGAGAACATGAGGTTTTCCCAATTCTATCTCTCTCTCTCGAAATCCAGCTGTAACACCAATTCCCTTCGCGATCAGTCTTTCCAGATGGCGTCCCAAAAATGTAATTACTCTCGTATGCGTGGCTATAGGTGTAATCGGTCGATTTGGATGAAAATTGAAATGACTTGGAAAAATTTTCCGAAAAATTCGATACCCGAGAGTCGCACCGATTCCCCATTTCGCACAAATCGAGTTATGATAAAAATCACGTGTAAAAACTCTCGCGGAAAGAGAGAGATCGCCATTATTATTCAGCTTCAAATGAAATCGGTGACGTTTAATTGTATTGCCGAAAGTTATAGAATTTCAACGAAATGTGTGCAGCAATTATCGAAATACGCGAGCAGATGAAAATAGTTTACATTTCACATGATGATCATTTAGCAAATCTCCTGACGTTTCTTCATAACAATATTTCACTTTGTTAACCGTGAATATATCACAAATGTAATGTAGTTAAACTTTTAACAAATTTTCATCTTCTTAAAATAAAGATTCGTTTAAAAAGCTAACGTTTTATGTAACAATAATGACATATACGTGTAGAAAATTAATTGGCTCTCTTTTTTTCTTTTTCTTGCCGTTTATATTAAATTAATAAATTATATATATTATGTATACACATCTTATTTGTCTAATATTTCCAATTAGCATACATCTAGTATATTATAATCCTGTCGTGCTCGAATAATTAACAAGTGATACGACCGGCAGCGGAGATCCCCTTTAAATCATAAAATCACGTTACATTCGCTCTTTTACATTCACCGCACACGGCACGTTACGTACAATATTGCGCGTTTACGTTTAAAGTTCTCCACCCCTGGTAGACTAATGGGAAAACTAGCGTTGCGCGCGACTTTTTACCGTTAGATTAAAATATGCAAATAATCCGGGACCGCGACGCGCTCGTAACTCCGGTAGCCACCCTCTTCGAGAGCGTGCAGTGCGACGTGTCGCGTCGCGGCGCCAGCCCTCCCTCCCTCCCTCCCTCTCTCCCGACCACTCACGAATCCGCAAGCCGTCCCACAGGCCACCCGCTCGGTCGCATTTCACCCCTGTGGGCCCACGAACACCTCCCCTTCGCGCGCAGAAACCCCCCCCCCTTCCCGGGCGTGATGTACGTATTCGCCGTCGCGACACCCGGGGACGCTCGCGGAGATTACGAGGGTGCTACGCGGGGAGCAACGCGGAATTACATTTTAATTTCATCGGTAGCACGCTCCTATTACGAGTCCCTTCACCGCGCACCGCCCGTACGGCGTGCAACATAAACTATCGGCGATTGAAACAGCCTCTACCTTCGTAAAACAGGATACCGGTGGACTACGTGATAATTTTGCGCTTTTGTTTGCACCACAAACGTCGGATTAGAATACTTTGAACATTAATAGTAACTTCAAATAC
Source organism: Temnothorax nylanderi (assembly GCF_030848795.1). NCBI lineage: Eukaryota > Metazoa > Arthropoda > Insecta > Hymenoptera > Formicidae > Temnothorax > Temnothorax nylanderi. The sequence continues at coordinate 71,753 of NW_027249576.1, read as the reverse complement.
GATTGCTTTATTTCTTTAGCTATCTAAGCGAATAACGATGAGTATTTCTAATTTTATATACACTGAAAAAAAAGTTGTTAACTTAACTAAATAAATATTTTCAACTGATTATTAGTTTTTTAATTTAAATATTTATGTATTTAAATTAAATACGACATATTAAATCTAACATGACGTAATTTGACTCAAATAACTTAAATATTTCAATTAAAAAAATAATAATCAGTTGAAAATATGTGTTTAGTCAAGTTGACAACTTTTTTTTCTCAGTGTAGCATTACTAAAAACGTTATTTATTATATCTAATAAAATAATGAAATAATAAAAATTGTAATAAGTTCAGAATCTTGTTATATTTGACAATATTTTCATCGTAAGATATAAATAACGTTTTACTACTGCTATTCGAAATGCGAAAAAAGATATACATTATAAAATCTGTTATTATTATTATTATAAATATGACCAATCGGTGTCATCATCAGTAAATCGTATTACTTCCATTCGTAATTTAGCAACAGCGTATATAACCTATTATAATAATTTTCTACATCCCTCGCAAGATTACACACGTTTAAAATTAAAATGAGGATGTTAGGTGAACCGCTCTGCATAAACGAATGGACGTAAAACATGTACACATTGCGTTCAAACCGTGACATAAACCGTCGCTAAACCGAGGTACGGACCCAAGTATAGGGTACATACGTGGTCGTACAATAGCCGAAAGGATTTTCCGTATGCGGATAGTAGTGTGTGTGTGAGAGAGCACCCATGGCGCCACACACGCGTTTTTGCCGTGTGCCGGTGCATACGCGGACGATTTCTACTTGCCCGAAACGCGATCCGCCAAGCTATGCCAGAGCTCTCTCTCTCTCTCTCTCTCTCTCTCTCTCTCTCTCTCTCTCTCTCTCTCTCTCTCTCTCTCTCTCTCTCTCTCTCTCTCTCTCTCTCTCTCTCCTCTCTCTCTCTCTCTCTCTCTCTCTCTCTCTCTCTCTCTCTCTCTCTCTCTCTCTCTCTCTCTCTCTCTCCTCCTCCTCCTCTCTCTTTTTCTCTCCTACTCTGTAACGAACAACGTTGTAATTTCTACAACGTGCACCTGTTGTAATCTAGCGCCGAGGATTTTCGCGTCATGCGACGCGATTCATTCGCGAGCACTTCACGCGAGGAGCGCCGCGCCGCTGCCTTTATTAAGTTTTTGTCGTTGTAAATTCTTTCAATAAACGTCGGACGTAGGAAAGGCGCGAAAATCATAACGTTCGCTTTTACGCGCGACGAGATCTCGCGTTGTAACTGTCGCGCGGCTGGATACGGCGCCGCGGCGTTATGCGTTCTCTCTCTCTCTTTTTCTCTTCTTTTTTACATTCCCGCAAACGCGACCGACTTCGCTCCGCATCATAATACGTGTCGTAAAAGTTTTACAGTGTACCGCCCGTCGCGATTTCCAAGAGGGAATTCCGCAAAGTTGGGGCGATTCGAAGTTCGTTCGAACGTTTGCGGATTTCTGTCGTGGAGCATCGGACGTCTCGTCGACCTCGTCGTCTCGATCGCGGCAAGATCTCGTCTTCGGTAGACGGAAATTTGTTTGACATCATAAAAAAAGTACGCTGTCGTTGCCGGGGAAATTTTTGGCAGGTAATAATGCCCCACGTACCACTCGGCGCAAGATACGTACATAAAACGCGACTGTAAAAGTCACGGTAGAGAGTTACGTTTGTTTATTGTTCTTACGTTTCCTTTTTGTAAAGTACAAGCGAGAGAAACTTTTATTCCGCGAAGAACGAGTGGCCGCGGAATAGCTGAAAGTTACGGCGTCTAATCTTGACACGTCGGAACTTCCTCGCGGTATTCGTCTCGCGCTAACGAATCTGAAATTTTCATCACGTATCGAGAGGCGCGTTCATTTAAAGCGCGGCAAAGTTGGATCCAAGCGCGGGATCCGTGCTGAATCCGCGCTGAATGTAGCGGCGCGACTCAGCCTGGTTAAATTATCATCCCTGCAAGAAATAGGGAGTTATAAGCGTCACATCGCCGCAATCCAAACATTTCCTGAAAGCTTCGCATTTGGAATATCTCCAGCTCGATCGGCCGCGCCCGACGGAGCGGATAATGACGAAGTGAGAGACAGAGAGAGGGAAATCAAATATTTACGATCTGATAATGTAACTAAGAATAAACGCCGTTGAATAAGCTCTCCGGATTAATCATCACGTGTGATGTTATCCGAGGGCATAATAGCCAACCGAGAGAGAGAGAGAGAGAGGGGGAGAGAGAGAGAGAGAGAGAGAGAGAGAGAGAGAGAGAGAGAGAGAGAGAGAGAGAGAGAGAGAGAGAGAGAGAGAGAGAGAGAGAGGAGAGAGGGAGAGAGAGAGAGGGAGAGAGAGAGGAGAGAGAGAGAGAGAGGAGAGAGAGAGAGAGAGAGAGAGAGAGAGAGAGAGAGAGGGAGGGAGAGAGAGTAAGCGCGCAGAATTGTCCCAAAAAGTTCCGTAGGCACCCCCTTCGCCCGAGTTTCATTGGTATTTCGCTGCATCAGAGGGTTCATACCCCGGTGTATTCGCAGGCCGTATTTCCTCCGTCCCTCTCGCACTCGGCCGCCACCTCGTGTCCCTTTTTCCCTCTCTCATTTCCCGGTTGGCTGCTACTGTCGGGTTTCCAGCCCTTCTCTCATTAAATCATTTGTTCTCCGACGCGGACGCCGCGGCCGCCGCCGCCACCGTCCATCGCGTCCCGCTATTCCCGTTGGGCGCGGTGCAGCGCAAAATATCCGGGGCGAATATTTCGAGAATAAACGTCGACTCGTCTTTTCTTCCAGCGCGAGCTCATTCCCACGTCAAATTCATATCAAGGCGGTGTAAGCATAATTCATTATGATTTTCACGCCACGCATCGTCCGATTTATTCCCGTGGAATATTTCTAGATGAATAATGTATGCGTATTCACACCCACGCAGGCCTATGTTATATTTTAAGGAAAAGTTTTCGGTATCCTGTTAACACATCGTTATGCTATTTGCAGGAGTCAAGCTTAGCTATATATTTAAAACTCCGTCCTTCTATTATTCGCTATCATGTAATTCGGACATGTAAGGTAAATGTACCAATGCCGGGACATTTAAGACCTATGTCTGGACACCTTTATCATTTTAGTTTTTAAATAAGTATAACGCGAATAATTAAAGTTAAAGATAAAAATATAATACAAGAAAAGTATTTTTATCTTTGATTCTTTGATTTTAATTCACGTTATAACTTATTTAAGGACTAAAATGATAAAAATGTCCAGACACAGGTACGTGTCCAGGTATTGGCATTGGTACATTTACCTCATGTTTCAACTATTTGAAAACACAAAAATTTGAAAAAAGAGATTAACCTGAACACAAATAGATAGGTACACACAGTAAACGTCAAATATTTATATCATATAGTCATAATATATTTAAAAATTAATTAAAACTCCATAAATTCTTTATTGCATACGTGTAGTTACTTACATCCAATTTAAAGCTAATTCTCGCGCGACTATCCGTTATTAATGTAGCAAAAATTATTATTTTACAAGTATATAGAAGAGGAGCGGGCTAATATTAAGAGCGGGCTAATTATTATTTTATATTCGCAAACAGCACGAACGTAATACTGGTGGAAACGCGCCACATTATAAATACCGAGTAATTGCGCGTAATACACGGGTGCATTTTGCGCATTTATTTATTTTCGCATGCATCGTTTTTTTTCTTTTTTTTCCCCACGAGACCCACGACTGTCGTCGGTAATGGTGAACAGCCTCGATCGACGATGCCGGCATACATCGTCCGTTCGGATTATGATGACCTATCTACGACGGTCAGCTCGTTCAGTTTCGATTTATGGGTAACCGATAACCGGATTCGTTCGCCCTCGCTGCCCTTCCTCGTCCAATTCTTTCGGCCACCATGTCAGTCCGCCGCCGTGTGTGCTTTTTTACGAGGCTGCGCGATAACATCGTGGAGCTACGTCAACAAATTTTTCTCGAGCATTGTTCTTCTCGCCCGGGAAAGGCGATTACGAGCTGATCTTACGATACTCTCGATATCTTTTTTTTTTTTTTTACAAAAGCCGATCAGTTCGTGTTATATGATTAATTTGCTTGGTTCTACTGCAATAAAATAAGAATATCGCACAAAAGGCGTTATTAGTTAAATTGTTAAAATATACTTCCGTTTTCTTTTTAATTAATCAATAGATATAATAACTTGTAATAATAAGATGTAATAATTGAATAAATCGAAGTTAAGTTTGCATTTCAAAATTTAACGGAAGTATCATTTCCTACACACAGAAAAATAAAGAGAAATAAAAAGAAACATAATTTCCAGCTAATCTATTATTAATGTTTCATGCAACGATAGATGTGAGATATTTAAATAGATGAACAATCACTATGGCTTTATTAAAAAGGAATATCGATGTATCAATTAGCAATCGACAAACTGTCAACCCTCCCGAAACCGTGTGCTCTTACTGTCGACCCGCTTGCCCATTTAGGAAGCCAGGCCTGACCTTCGTGCGCCGTTTTGTTACACTCCGATATAAAGGAGGACACCGAAATGTCGATGTCCAACGTCAGTGTGAATACGCGGATGAATGTGACGAGGAGCGCGGGAACGAGCGAAATAGGCAGGCGAGCGTGAAGTATCAGCGGCAGTATTGCTCTAACGCTTTAAAGCGCGGATTATCCTCGCGGCTTAAATTCCCGTTCCTCCGGTCTCGCCGACGTCAGCGAGATGGTATAGCCCCGGTATAGTCGTCGCTGCATTCGTTTCTCTTTCGTGGCTGCCACCGGAGACTCGAGAACGTTCTTTTTCTCTCTTTTTCTTTTTTTTTCTTTCTTTCTTTTTTTGTTGCCGCAAAACGACGCGCGCGAGAGCTGCCGCGAGATTACAGCGGACAACGTTTCGCGCTAATGTTATTAAAAAGCATCCCGAGTGGAAATCCCCGACGCTTGTGAGAGACCGCGCGTGACGCTATACACCGCGGCTTAGTCGGATTCTTGTCGGAATTGATGACGCTCGATTATCGAATGGGCGAAAGCGGATTGGCCAAGTCGAGAAATTGGATTTGATCGCCAATCAAACGAATCCGTAAGGTTTCGCGATGAACAACGTGAGAACATGGAGAGTAGTATAGTGTTACGTGTCTTAATTCGCTTAATATCTAACTAATACAGTTAATTATTCAATAACAGAGACCACGGACAAGTCTATATTTAAACATACGACAAGCAGTTAAGCACGCAACCCCGCAGTGTTCTCGCACGCGTCCCCGCCCGGGAATGAAGCTTTTTTTAATCAACACCGTCCAGTGGTCATTACGACGTCCTTTTAAAGCCCTATAACGTATCGCGGCGCGGCGGCACGGACGGCGGCGTGGCATCGGGTCGAGGGTCTGAAACGCTGGGGGCGCGGCGGGGAAACGAAACGACGAAAGCGAAAATATCGCCTCCGCCGCCCGCGCCGCCGCCACCACCCGCGGCCCTCGAAAAGAGTCCCTTCGTTATGGGCGACCGTATTTCACGTCGTTAACGAGCGCCACCGCGTTTTGTCGGCGATAAACTCGCGACAGCCACGACAGATACGAGGATGAATGCCGTGCTCCACGCGGATTGATGGGGGACATCAAGCGCCGCGGCCAACGATTACCATATTCTGAGTGACGACGTCCGCTCTCGTCGAAAATCGGCGGCGCGGCGCGGCGGAGGGAAAAAGTCTCACACGCAGTCGCCTCCGGGGCAGTTTCGACACCGCGGATGGAATGACGAAAGAGAGATCTAAAATATGATTTACAAACCAGTCCACGCTTGTTTCACGCCCGTGAATCACCCGTGACAATAAAGAAGGATAATCTTCTTGGTCTAAGAAGATTATATCGCGTGCATTTAAAACAATTTGTCTCGCTATTTTACGCTACAATTTTGTAAGCGTGAAATAATACAAAGCGGAACGTCAATATAAACAGGACAAGATGCAGACAATACGCTTTAAATGAGAAGACGTATTTTATATCTCTCGAATTCGCGATAGTTTCTAAAATAACTTTCGTGTGTATCTATATATCTAAAATATTGAAACTAAGGCCGGTATTCATAGTCAGATCTTATATTTAAGACCGTCTTAAGCACAATCTTAAGGTATTGCAAACCAATCACAGAGCTGTACTAGCATCTTAAGATACTATTCAAGACGATCTTGAAATAATAATGGGCCTACAAGGACTTTTGAAAACTGAATCGCATTTTTAAGTTTAAATAGATCTTAAAATCAAGATGTCTAATCAAAATTAGGTTTTCGAATCTTAAAATAAGCAATATTTTATATATGTACTGTTAAATATTAAAGGATAACATTTAAACCAATACCTTGAATTAAATAACATTTTGTTATTTTTAACTACCATAAATAAATTTTGTGTTAAAATTTATTATTTTAACACAAAACAGTATTATTTAATTAAATTAACGGTATATTGAGTAGGAGCAGTGGCGATCTTTAAAAATAGTTAAAAATAATTCAAATTGAGTACAATTTGACCCTATAAATTTAACAGGATAATAAACTAAGATTACATTATTATCCGATGTTCAACGGCCGTGTGCACAAATGTTGTCCGACCGTTAAGAATACTTAACGTGATTAATAACATAGTCTCACGAAGTAAAAGAGCACACATAAATCATAGTGTTATATACAGTTGAATATAATTCATTCTCTACGTGGATACGTCTAATACAGTCCGTCTTGCAGAAAGCACTGCGCTACAATATGGTAGCGCGACGCGAATCGATGAGAATTATCACGCGACGATGGTTATTGTATTCCGGACATAATTTGAATAATGAACATTTTCCCAGTTGGTAACTCTATCTTGTTCATCCGTTTTTCCAGAAACGTTGCTGCATTAAAAGCGTCCAGGGACTGCGAGCGACTTTTTTCTCCAGGAGACATAATATAAAGAACACCGAGAGAGACCGAATAGTTGAACTGTCAATATCTTTCCTAATTAGACTTCTTCGCGCACAGGCACAGACTGCTCCCAAGTTTTCCCTACTAAATAAAAAGTCATGCTCGATTTATGCAACTCTATCCCCCGGGGAACTAACACCAATATTACCGAAGTAGCACGTTCGTTCCTACTTTTCCCGTTTGCATAAAAAATAAAGTTAATAAAGAGGATAATTTTTTATTTTATATCTTTTTTCCTTTAGTTTCAGCTTTATTTAAAGATAATGCTATTATATGTGTGCCCACATAATACAATATAATAAAGTACTTATGTATGCACTTTTATAGGTATACTCAAATCATAGCTTAAGTAAGCATTGTAATTTGTAATAAGTCTTTATGCAGTGTGTAGGTAGTTGTTCTGACCTCTCACATTTGAATTCATAGAACAAATTGCGTTAGCTGATAAAGTTCGCACAGAAATGTAACTCAGAGAGAGAAGTTTCAGCAATTTGGATAGCATTGAGAAGTTAGGAGGGATCGGTGAAGACGTGGTGCGAATCGGTAGATCTCAGAAGTGCTTTCCAATTATCCACCGAGCTCCCGTAGCTTACAAGGCTCGTGAAATCTACCTGAAATCAGTAAAGACGCATCGCTTCTCTCGTTTATTAACTACACGCTTATGCGAATCTCCTTTTGTCGAAGTTATAAATTATGCGAAATTTGCATAAATGTTTGCTTACGTATTTTCCGCCTCCCATCGTCGGGAATATTTTTCTTGAACCCCCGCTAATAAATAACGCAGTGAACGGCAAACGCAATCATCGAGTTTAAGCGTACTGTGACGGAAGTAGCTTGAAGCGTGCGCTAAGAAGATTGGAGAACTTATCGAGACCTGTCGATATCTAAGACGTTTTTGAAGAGGTTTACGTTAAAATAATATAAATTCGTGGAAAATATTCGTATTGACTTTTTAACATTTGTTCACATTATCGTGGACGTGGCAGATACTTGTAAAACAAATAATAATACTTAATTTTATTAAAGTTCCTTGAACTGTTCATATATTCTTCGTGAGTTTACTAAAATAGAAAGAATTCGATTATAGCAATTAAATAGAGAAGATGCCATCTTCGGTCGGGTTAAATCTTGGTAGCCTAATAATAATATTTCTGTATAAATTTGTATATTTTTTCTAACTTAACAATTATATGCACCGATTATTTATCGGTCTTGAAACTCAGTTTTTTGTTGAAAAGGTAAATCCACGCATTTAAATTAATAATTGATTTAACGTTTGATGCTAATAAGCATCCCTTTTAAATCACTATAAAGAATTTTCGAATTAATTCGGTTATTATTTATAAGCGTTGTTGTGAAAAAGTAGTATTTATATTATATAAATTTAAGATTAATTGATATACGTAAAATGTAAAATTAATATTTTAACTTATCCGATTTTATTTTAATTGCAAATGCAACGATACAAATAAAACATTTATTTAATACTTTGTCAGAAAATCGGCGATTCCACCGTAGCGCATCCTACGTAACGAAGCTTTTGGAAGAGATTTCGTCCCAAAAGGGAGGGTCCCGAGTATTATCTCGCATAGCCCTCGCTTACTCCCGAAGCTAACCTTCGAGACTTTCCTGCATTAACTCGTTTCAGTGGCGCAAACAATTCCGGGCTGATCGTTAAGGATCCGTTACTACTAGCCGCTCGAGAAGCGAGTGCTTTCGCTCATTGGCCACTTAGTTCTCGACTTGTGTCGCTGATAGTTTAATTAAAAACCGTGAACTTTCGCGATATCGCGGCATAGACGAGAGTACAAGAAACCTTGGAAATTATATTAAGCATTCACAAGAGATCGAGAGTAATAAAATAATTTTTATTTCCCGGATTATAATCGCAAAGAGTTAGCATGACATTAAAAAAATAATCGTCATTTATGCGTTTTAAATTCTTAAATGAAAGTATAACATGGACTGTTATTGAAAATAAAAGTCAGTTGTCCAAGTAAATAACGATATTTTCGATTCTCTACTTAATTTCTTCCCACTTTATAATCACGTGAACAACGGCAAACTCATTACAAACTTTTTAATTGCTTTTCATTGTCAGAATGCAACTCGGTCTGGATGCAAGCGAGCGTCACCGCGATTTTAAACAAGAGAGGGCCAACTTAGCTTCAAGGTCCACAATTTTGCGGATTTATGTAACTTGGTTGGGATTCAATTGCAAACGCGTTACATACGCTTTAGCGGGGAGCTTAGACGAGGTTAAATGGGACGTTTAACGCACGGCGTCAGAAACGTAACGGCGTGTGTAGTAATAGTAGAAACGGATTTGGCCACACGGCCACGATGATATATTCGTTTCATTAGCCGAGCTTAGTGTCCCAGAGTACCCTACCACTCGCAATCCTCCCGTCGAAGAAGATCTGCCTGTATTTACGGGGAGGTGCCCAATCTTCCGCAAACAGTACATTCCTGAAGAAATTTATTGATCGCCCTTGCTAAGGATCACTTCATGAAAGAAAAAAGGAAATCTCAAGAATTATCGCGTCAATTTGCATTTTATAGGTAATTGAAAGTATCCTCTTGTTTTCCGCGTAATCGAAAGTACCTCGCGAGGAGAGACTTTACAGGCAGACGCACGCTAAATGAGAACAGATTGAAGGATTAGGATACACATCCGTTCCGGTGCCCTCGTCACGATTAGAGAACGCGATCAATTACGCTTAATTACAGAAATTACATTACGGGATTTCGTGCGAGCTCCAGGAACGTCATGCGAACACGTGATCGCGAGGTATGTAAATGCGCAAGGTTCTTGCGCGGCCTTAAATCGCAACGAGTTTGCATGCGCTGATCTTAAAACAATTATCGGACAATAGAGTGAAAGATTTATTTCGGAAGCTCGCCAGTTCCGAAATGAGATAACAGAAATTGAAAACGAGTTAGGTAGGTGTGGATTCGCGCTACACGAGGGGGGAAACAATAGTCATTTAACATTCCTCCCTTGAAGATTTACGACGATTAATTATTCGGATCGTATTAAGACGCGTAGCTCGTTTATCTGTCTATCGACTTTATCTATGGCGTATTCCGAAATTACATGGTATTCTCGAATTAACACGACTGCGTTTTAGCGAGATATCGTCTAAGGATTTAAGATAATCGTCAAGACGTCATCAATCATATTGCGAAGTTATAAAGTTAAATTAAATCATGAAATTCCTCATTATCCATTGGTAAAGCTTTTTTTAGATTTAAGTAACAGGCTCAACGTTTATTAAATCATTCAGATCTCAGTTTTTTTTTCTCAAAGGATTCTTATCAAAGCATCAAATAACAGTACTAAAATAAAATTTTATAACATTTATGTACGTCTTTCTTCACTAAAGTAATGACTTCCCTTTTCATATAAGCGATGCAATACTTCTGACCGGTATTGTACATTTCTCGTAGCCAAAATCTAACGAATTTAGAGTTCCACGTACTTTAATACTAGGGCCTGAATGTTATATTCTACTATTTTGACGCATCACTCGGATTTGGACAAACCGTTTATTTACCGCCAACATTAATCTAGTGAACAATCGCGTCGTGATTTGTGAAGAAGTCCTATCCCGACGCTATTCAGCCCGAGCCCGAGGCTCGAGGATCGCGGTAAGCTGTTTCTACCCTTTGTCGTGTTATCCGGAAACTACGGACTCGCGCGCGGATTATCCGAAGAAGGTTCTCTCGTCCCTCAGGTTGGATGGGGTCGACCGCAGGTTTACGTCAGATTGAGACGAGCCGGAGTGAGTCGCGGACATGAACACGCGGAGGCACACCAGCTGCGGGAGGGAGAAGGGAAAGACGAGAGAGCGGAAAAGCCGCGGAAACGGCGACGCGGAAGTGGAAAAGCTTCCACTGGGAGAAGGGACAGGGCAAGAACAGGCAAGCGGAAGACAAATAAAGCGAAGTGACGGGGGGAGGGGAGGGTTGACGATGTGGAGGAGGAAGAAAGAAGAGGATCGGATGAGACGCGGAAACGAGACTGCGCGAGCATTAGGGAAATTGAAACGGTTTTCTTTATCTTTCAAAGTCCTAGGCTCGAGATAAGGGCTCGCGACAGCGAGAGCATACGTTTCGCCTTTGACGGCGGTCAACGGTCTCTCCTTTTATCTTTCCGGTAGACATGTCTCGCACGTGTACCGTCAATTTCTCGTAAATACACGTATATGAAAAGCTTCGCATTTTTCTTTTTAATCGTAATCGACATATGCTTAGTATCGAGAGTGGCAGTAAGTGAATTAATAACCTCTGATAGATAATTAGTATTCTGTAGAATTTTCATGGGGGATAATGATAAATACCAGCGTGATATTGACGATCCCGGCTATTATAGTTATTAATTAAACGGTGTGTAATTCACATTAATATTATATCATTACATACTGAAGTGTTTGATTCGCGCTGGAATTGTAATCTAATTGTGTGCATTGTATAGCGCATATCAAAATGTCAATGTGAAATTACATTCCTCTCTCAGACAGTCACTCATAATTTTCCTACATTATTCATAATTATCGTACATTTTAATAACTATATTTTCAAGCGTACAACTCAGAGTATAAAACTCGCGCACTTAATTATATAATTTCTACTTTATTACATTTTAATCGCAGCGTATTCAATCTCGCGAAAATACGCTTTACGCGTTATCGAAATCATTAAATTCTTCTTCACTAATATATATTTTTATTAATCAAGGATACCTCGCGATAGCTGTTCTCAGTTAAATTTTATTATGGGAGCCCAAGATCCTACACTGCAGATCCTGAACACTCTCGCCGTTTCTGGCAACGTATAATGTTCGGCATAGTGAGTCACATGGAATCTACTCGCGCGAGCCGTGAATATGGCCGCGCAGCACATTCCCACACACGTTCGTAATCTCACGCGCACACACACGCACACGAATATATGGCCTCTATCTCGGTATTTACGATACCGCTGGAGCACGCACGTGCGTATGATGTACGGACCTCGGTAAATCTCGCAACAGCCAGCAGCCAGCGCGCACCCCCTCCGGTGTCTCTCTGGCTCCGAAGGGTCGGCGCGCGCGGGGGAGCTCCGGCAGCGCGGCGAGGGCGTCACATTGGACCTACCTATCTACCCCGCTTTTGGTATTCATGCTGACAGGTCGCCTTTATTGACTGTGGATAAACCGCGCGAGAGCGACTGCCGTCCGGATAGCCGTGCGTGTCTCGTCTCGATGGGCGCGCATACACGTGTGTATGTGTGCGTGTGTATGTGTGAGAAACACGCGCGCGAGCGCGCGCAGGACGAACGGCGCGCGGCGGTGGGCGAGGAGAAGAGAAGAGCATCATCGGTGTATAGTAGGCAGAAGCCGCGCGGTGGCCGCATTCGTATGCCGGCGGCACGTTTGGCAAATACGTGAAGGGCTTTGGTTTTCCACCGCGAGAATCAAACGATGCTGTCGTATTCCAAGCTCGCCGACCACCGGCTTCTTCAGCCGTCCCCTCCCCCCTCCCCCTCCTGCCGCCGCCCCATAATTTGATCTTTAATATGGGCAACCAGCCGCAAATCATTACTAAATCTCGAATATTTTTTTCTGCAATGCGGTAAAAGAAATATTCCTTCTCGACAGCTGTATCGTGTTAACAACGTTCAATATTTCAATTATCTATCATTCGCTCTGATTTACTTTATTCACGTTACCCGTGATTACACGACAGCTACTTAATTAGCAAAATTAGGGTGACGATTCTACCAACTCTAATTAACTTTTGTGTCATAGTTTGTTACATATTGAATAATTGTATTTCTCACATTTCGAATATAACGGCATAGATTTATTTACTCTCTAAATCTCATAGAGTTGTTTTGTTACTAATATAGTAGAGTGATTGCGATAGTCACTTCAAAAGAGAGGATTGTGTCACTCTAATTTGAGTAATTGCGAGCACTCATAAGAGATAAGAGTGAATTTTTCACTCAAATTTTTAGAACTTCGATACGGTCTCTCTCTACTAAAGCTATAGTGAATCACTAAAGATCGACTGATAGATGACTCTAACAGAGTGAAAGTTTTCACTCAAAATTGTAGAGTGACATAATTCACTCTTATGGACACTGATCTACCACCCTCAAATAGAGTGCGATTTTATTCTTTCTTATAGAGTGACGAATCACTCGAAGTGCTCAATTTTCACTTTTCGTTACACTTGCATTTCACTTGTTTCGAGTGATATTTCACTCTTCGACTTTCAGAGAGTAAATAAATTGTACATTCTGTATGTGTAATGTGTATGTACGCAATTAGGTTTCTTGATGCCTATATCATATAAGTCAAAGAATATAAAATTTGTAAGCGATTGCAAAGCACGTTTGCAAACAAGCGTTGCAAAAATGTGAAGAACATGTTTCGCAGTAAAAGCAAGATTACTCATACGAAACGTGGGACGTACATGCTTTCGCCCTTATTTTAAACTACACGCTTTTGCTTCTACCCACTGTTAAAAGCATTTGCTTTTATGCATGTCAACCTGTGTGCCTGGTCCGCATAAATAGTTATCCTAAATTGTGTAAATAAAAAAAAAAACATTTATCTATTTTTTTTAATCAACAGACGCGCCATAAAATTAAAAAATGTAAAGTATAATATTGTCGCGACGTGTTTACTATGCGGTTATACGCGCTTTATTTCGCGCAAACTGAAATTGTTTTGCCACGATCTTGGAGGTGTAGGAACGTATTTCCACGCTAGCACCCGCGCTACGCGGCTCATAGATTTCACCTAAAGCGTAAGTTTCCGCTTTAAGCTCATTCTCAGTGGTTCTTGTGTGTAACCTATGCCTCTTCTGCGTGGGTACTCGATGTGTTGCGGGGGTTTGATATTACGGCTCAACTCTCTGAACACATACCTACACCCCCTTGCCTGGTCGTTGACCCATCGGCGTTTTCCGCTATTCCGTGTCTCCGCGTTATTCCACGCCACCCGTTTCCATCGGCGTGGGCGTCGAGCACGGATCATTGTACAATGATATTTTGGGCATGCAAATGTCAGTATATTCGGCCCATATCATGCAACGAATCGTTATTGCTGCCCAATTTTAGCTACGAGAGAGCATGAAAAATGCAAGTGGAAATTGATATAAATTGGATAAACAGTCGCGGATCAAGACGAACTTTTTGTCGTTAAGCGCACGTTTCAGTGCCGCGCGCAGTTTGAAAAATGTATTATTTTTTTGTACGTATTACACGTACGTACTATTTTTTCTTTTTTTTTTTTTTACAAAATTACATCGCGGGTGCATAAAACTGCGTTTGTATGACGCGTCACGAGCGAGCAATTCTCGGCGTTAACGTATATATTAACGTTAAACATTTAAGCGGCGTCCTCCTGCCGTTGCAGTAATATAACGCGCGCATAAATTACAGCAGCGGGATTTAATACAGAAAGCGGATTAAGCAATTAAGGAGAGAGAGTACGCCGCGTATAGCAATTTTTGCGAGGAAATCGCGCGTCGAGCGGCTTGATATAAATATTTATGTGTTTGTACCTCTTCTTCCGCGCAGCGCGACCGGCTTTGTGCATAAATATTCATGCGCATAATGTGGGTCCCGATGTGCAGTTTGGCCGGTGTTTTAGATTCCGCGGGGAAACTGAAGGACGCGTTTCTAAATGACAGCTTCTGCATCCGCAAAGTTAATTACCGCTGTAATGTGCGTGAATTTTACGCCCCACGCGTCCCCTGCCACGCGAAAAAGACGTTATCGAGTATCCAGGAGTAAGTGAAAGCTACATTTGCGCGTGTACGCTATTTGTTAGCCGCATAATTTGTCGGCTCTGAAAATTGTTATTAATAAACTCTTCTGAGATTATGTTTCTCCATCGCAAATATCTACCTTGCACCTCGCAAATGCGCGCGTAATTTTTTCCAACGTTCGTGTGTACGTAACACACGCTGCGCTGGGCACCGGGCCCACCCACATAATTAAGTGAAACGCCGTGATTTTCGGCCAAAATAACATTTTAATGAGGCGTTTACTCCGCAACGCGTTCTCGCTTTGCATTCCCGGTCGGTGCATAATTGCGAGCTACACAAACTATCGACGGATATACCGAATGCTGCAACGAGATTAAAGCTAATTGCGATAGTGCTTTTATATAACGGATACATTTTCGCTGTGCGGGATACACAACGAACACACGAATCGCGCGCACCGCCTGCGCATGCATTATTTATAGTGGATCGGAAAATAGTCACATTAAAGTGCTCTTCGAGCAAATTCACATCATGAATAACTTGTATGTGTGTAACATGTGTAAAGCATAAATATGATTATTGGCACTTACACCAAAATTGCAATAAAATTATTACAAAGCAGCTTTTTCGTTCTTTCGATATTGAAGCACACGGCTGTAAATTAAATTCCAGGATTGTTTGTGTAAAACGGAAATCGAAAATTTAATAAATATATTATTGCCCCCCGTTTTGTCTCCGTGTGTTAGAATATTGTTATTCAATAATAATACACATTAATGTAAATTATCGTCGATACAAATACAATGAAAAAAAAGAGATAGGTTAGCGCAAGAGTACATGTTTTCACTGTTAAGCAAATGTATCAAAAAGTAACGCAATATCCGCATGAATGTAATTAAATGAAGCTAATGCCAAACACGTAGTGCCAATTACTTAACTGATTATATATTTCTATAATATAATTGAAATAAATGTATTAACTAAGCGTATCGCGTAGAGAGTATAATCGCGCGTTTCTCTCTCGCGCATATGGCGAACGATTATCCAATTTTTTTTCTTTTTAGGCGATCCGTAACCCGTTAAATTACGCGTGCTCGGAATGGAGCCATTTAATCGGCGCAGCCCGCGTATCCGAAATCACCTAATTTTATATTATAATTGCAAACCGAGCTGACGCTAACGCCGCCGGACCGTGACGGACGGCCGTTTGAAATAATTAGGCCCCAATTACGTCGTATCGTATTCTCTAATTGAGACCGCCTGCACGTGTCGCGCGCGAAATGCCACGCGATGCCGGGCGCGTTGTTGGAAGCGATGTCGGCGGTTAGCGCGTTAAGTGGCTGCAATGAAATGTAAAATATGCTTGTTAACACGATAGCTCCCCTCCGGGGACTTAAAAACAGAACGGCGCGGAATAGAGAGACGACGCGTGCGCGCGCGCGCGCGAGCGCGTGAGGAAAAGGGAAACGAGAGGTAGTTTGTAAGCCCTTGCGGGAGAGGAGGGAACACAAAGGGATGGAGAACGGACCTGCGAAAAGGGCGGCGGCCGTTGGTGAAAAAGCGGGATGAAAGTATGCGAGGAGACGCCGCGCCACTTTTATTAGAGAAGCCCGTGTACTTTTTCCTCGCTCTCTTATGTCTACATATGTATATGTATTTCCATGTAGATAGCGGTTAAATCCTTCCCTCTCGCTCTTCTCTTTCTCCTCTCTATCGCGCGCAAAACGTTTATCGCGAAATTCAAGAGTCCCAGTATATGTACGACTACCCGTTTTCTGTGACTACTGTTTGCGAAAGTGCGTTTTGGCGGTATCAAGCGCGGTCGTACCTGCCTGTAATTGGATGCGGAAAGTTTCACGACTGGAGTACATTTTAAAGGCTAATTAATTTCTTGGAATAGCACATCGGTTATTATTGCAGAACGGTCCCCCGAAACATGGAGTTTTACTCGGATAAATTAATGTTTCTTCGTTTCCATTGTAATTACTTTGAATTATGTATCTCTTCGGCGAAATAAAAATTATTCAATCTCTCTCTGTCGCGAAAATCGTACAAAAGGAGTTAATTTAATCTTTAGTTATTACACAACTCGGGCCTCTATTAACTCATGAATATTTGTGATTACAGGATGTTTGGTCATGCATAAATCATACCGTTATTTAAATATTAAATAATTCTCTCTATAAGTCATTATTAATGTATAAATATTAAATCATTGTGTAATAAAATTTTATTTCAACTAATTTAGATTCGGCGGTTATTTTATCGAAGACCAGGGAAATATTTTCACGATAAAAATATCGCCGATTAAAAAAAAAACTATCGTAAAAGCCGTACAGGCCGAACGTCATATTACTAAAAACTTCAACGCGACAAAAACGAATACGCCACGGTTGACTTCTGGACATTCCTCGGGTCCGCGCGCGTACAACTGTTCTCACGCGCCGAATTTCTCATGAAACAGTTTCGTGTGTGCGTTTCTTCTCGCGTACAACACACGTGCGCTGCCGCGCATGTACAAAGTATGCGAACAGCGAACGCTCGCCTAGTGCGAAAGTGCGCGCCGGTAGTAATGTTCGTCGGTGGTGCTAACTGCCGCGCGCGATGTGAAATATGACCGGTCGTATCTCTCGTACGGCAGGCTCGTTTTACATGCAATTACGATTTGTATCGGGGCGTAATTTTCCTCCGGGGCGAACGAAAGATCGGCGCGATGGCTCTCTCTCTCTCCTCTCTCTCTCTCTCTCTCTCTCTCTCTCTCTCTTTCTCTTCCCTCTGTCTCTCTCTTTCCCTCCGACTACCTCAGCAGTCTGCGCACGACATGCCCGCAGGAGTTACACAGGACGAAATGAAGGTCCTCGGCAAATTCGATTCCTACCCGTAAAAGCGCTCTCCCGCTCTCCCGCGCTCTCGCCTTCTCTCTTTCCCCTCGTCCTTTTGTCCTTTCGCGCCTTTCGCACGTTTCTCGATCTCGCGCGGCCCTTGACATTTCCCCACACATGTCTACCATCTTTTCCTATTCACGCGCGCGCACGTAATTCGCAGCCGTCACCTGCATCCTATTTTGCGGTAATTGGCGGCTACCTTTGTCTCCGCGAATGCCGATACACCAAGAACGGAAGAACGACGCGGAATCGATGGCGCTTCCGCTCCGCGGAGCTTATATCCTGTTAGGGATTGTGCGGCTATCGAGGTATCGATTTGACGGTTGCAGACGCGTTAAAAGCAGATTTACGCGAAAAGTCTGAACTGGTACGTCGACTGTTAAAGGTTCCACGCTTCGGAACACACCGTATATCCCGTATCTGTTCTTACCACGGAATGGAAACTTGCAGAATTCTCTTTGAAACGTATCGGAAACTATATAACTCTTCGGCGTGTGGGAGGGGGAGAGCCAATATTCTATCAATTATACCGGAAATTCGAAGAACGGAGATGTTAACTTGATAAAAGTCAATAAAACGAGAGGTAACGTCTTTCCCGCATTCGGGGGAATTCTCTCCCGCCTCTTCAATACGAGAGAATATCTAATAGAAGGGAAAGTCGGATCGACCGGCTAAAGAACGTTTGCGAGAATGCAAGTGGAATCGATTGTTTACGCTAAGAGTTTGAAAGGGGATCAGGTAGACGCCTAACCAGACTTTCGTCCCGCATTATCTTTAACGAGTTACCGGAAAGTTTCTGTAAGAGAACCCCTGGGAACTCAAGTACGGCGAGAAGGGAGGGAGGGAGAGAAGGAAGAAGAGGTGACTCGGAAACGACGACGGGAGAGAGAGGAGGGTGAGGGCAAAGGAACAGCGAGGAGCTTCCTGCAAAGAATATAAACAATGCGTTTTAATTAGAGCCCCTCGCCCCGATGAATGCACAATTGTTGCCCCCGGGGGGCTTTACACTACGCCCCGACGCCCCGTCCTCCACGTTTCCATCTCTGCTTCCGGTAGGTAACGCTGCGTGCCGTGTATATCAGATGCCCCTGACGTGGATAAAACTAATTTCTCCCCTTCGCCTCGGTGGGGGATGCGGTTCATTTTTGCTGCATACTAATAGCGCGGCTACGTATTACGGCAATATGCAATCTCTATTCAGCGAGCGTTCAAGGAGAGTCACATAAATCGTAATATATTATAAAAAAGGTTGCTTATGATATAAATGTAATAATCCTAAATGGAATGTGAATAATTATTATTATTTGCGCCAGCCGTGAAAGATGATTTGGCTTGTTGCTTAAATTATATTTGATACTAAAAATCTAATATACAGGGTGTTTCCGGACATTTGCTTAATATCAGACGAGAAATGTGGTTGCAACACAACGGTGTGCCACCTCATTTCAGTCTCCAAGTGCGCTAACACCTCACCTCACCGATATCTTCGGTGACAGGTGAATAGGAAGAAGCGGGCCGCTTGCCTGGCTAGCGCGTTGGCCGGACTTGACGTGCCTTGATTCTTTCTTATGGAGGCATGTCAAAAGTTTAGTGTACGCGATCCCTGTCGATACCCAAAATGAGCTTATCGATAGGATAATGAACGCATGTGATATAATACTCCTGGAATTTTCTAGAGAGTGCGTCAGTCAATGCACCGTAGATGCAATGCTTGTATTCAGGTTGTAGATCGCCATTTTGAACATTTGTTGTAATAAAATAATATAAAATAAAATAAAAAAACGTATGATTTTTTCTTATTTTAATCTAACCAGAAATCAAA
Organism: Temnothorax nylanderi; assembly: GCF_030848795.1. Classification (NCBI taxonomy): domain Eukaryota; kingdom Metazoa; phylum Arthropoda; class Insecta; order Hymenoptera; family Formicidae; genus Temnothorax; species Temnothorax nylanderi. The sequence continues at coordinate 52,282 of NW_027249576.1, read as the reverse complement.
TAGCGTTCAACAAGACTAAAAACGATGTCTAACGCCTTAAGGAGACATCACCAAACACGGGTTACTTAACAAAAATTGTTCAATTTACCGAGATCTAGCACCCTTTTAAGTTTGTCGCAAATGTCCGAAATACCCTGCATGTTCAAATATAAAATATTATTTAAATTTATGAATATGTCTTTAAATATAATTAAAACACAATTCTGCAATGCGGGACCAACTCCAAAATCTTATCTTTCCGCTAGAGCCAATTTCGCGAAACAAGAAGAAATAAAATTCTGTGCCAACGTTATTTCAAATATAATGACTGAACTATGGCCGGTATTCACAGTCGGTTCTTATTTCAAGGTCGTCTTAAGTAATGTCTTAAGATGCTAATACGGCTCTGTGATTGGCTCCTCAAATACAATTCCATGTATTACATGCGTTTTTAAAAAATCTCTTGACCATAATCTATATCTATACTATTATCTATACTATTATATAAAATCCTTACGGGTGGTGTATGTTTGTGCGTTTTTAACTTAAAAACTATTGGACAGAATTTTTACCACAAGTATATAAAATAGGGGTAGAATTTTCCGGAAAGTGCTATAGAGTGTGTAGTTTTTTGTTATCTATTTTCTGGAAACCGATTTTTTTAATTCTTACGGGTGGTGAAGTTAAAAAAATTAAAAAAATCAGTTTCCAGAAAATAGATAACGAAAAACTATACACTCTATAGCACTCCCCGGAAAATTCTACCTCTATTTTATATGGTTTTAATACAAATTCGGACTATCTACTATACTAATATATAAAATCCTTACGGGTGGTGTATGTTTGTGCGTTTTTAACTTAAAAACTATTGGACCGAATTTTTACCACAAGTATATAAAATAGAGGTAGAATTTTCCGGAAAGTGCTATAAAGTGTGTAGTTTTTCGTTACCGATTTTCTGGAAACTGATTTTTTTAATTTTTTTAATTCTTACGGGTGGTGTAAGTTTGTGCGTTTTTAACTTAAAAACTATTGGACCGAATTTGTATTAAAACCATATAAAATAGGGGTAGAATTTTCCGGGAAGTGCTATAGAGTGTGTAGTTTTTCGTTACCGATTTTTTGGAAACCGATTTTTTTAATTCTTCTAATTTTTTGGGAAATAATTGACCAAATCTCAAAGAATTATAGATCAAACAGGGGTAGAATTTTCCGGGGAGTGCTATAAAGTGTATAATTTTTCGTTACCGATCTTTTTGGAAGCCGGTACCGAAATTTTTTCTATTTTTCGGGAATTAATTGACCGAATCTTAAAAAATTGTATATGAAGTAGGGATAGAATTTTACGGGGAGGGAGAGAGGGGGGAGGGAGAGAGAGAGAGAGAGAGAGGGAAAGAGAGAGAGAGGGAGAGAGAGGGAGAGGGAGAGAGAGAGAGGGAGGGAGAGGGAGAGAGAGAGAGAGAGAGAGAGAGAGAGAGAGAGAGAGAGAGAGAGAGAGAGAGAGAGAGAGAGAGAGAGAGAGAGAGAGAGAGAGAGAGAGAGAGAGAGAGAGAGAGAGAGAGAGAGAGAGAGAGAGAGGAGAGAGAGAGAGAGAGAGAGAGAGAGAGAGAGAGAGAGAGAGAGAGAGAGAGAGAGAGAGAGAGACTATTTGCGTGTCTTATTACATATGTCCTCCGGGGCAAAGCCCGGGTAACCGGCTAGTACAGAATAAAAGTCAATACAGAACTAAAAATTAAAATGGCGCTTGGTTCCTTATTGTATAACTGCATCCAATTAAGGAATTTTGAATAGAAAAAAAATTTAAAGTTTGAAGGCATTTCAAAAGTATTAATACTGTTTATCATTAATGAGAGGAAAATATACTTCTTTATCGGAGAAAAAAAAAGAAAACGCGTAATATACCTCTATACCTGCTAAAAAAATGATAATATACATTCCAATACAAGTCATTTTACGTTTAATATGCACGTGCTATGAAGTATCTTTTTTGGAAGAATTTTAAAATATGTTCCACTTCCTTCTCCTCTCAATAAAATTAAATTCCAGGGAATTTAATTTTATTATTCTAGTAAATTTAATTTTATTAAAAGTGAGAGAGAGAACGAATCTTCTCTCCGTTACTTAAAAATTTATATAGGTAGTATAATGCTGCTTCTTTATACGTTTTGCTGAGTTGTATATGAGCGTCTCTCTCTCTCTCTCTCTCTCTCTCTCTCTCTCTCTCTCTCTCTCTCTCTCTCTCTCTCTCTCTCTCTCTCTCTCTCTCTCTCTCTCTGTTAAAGGGTATAGGAACGCGCGCCGCAACGAAATTCCGCAACAGTATTCGACAGTAAACGTGTCTTTTACTCGAACACGTGACAATAATTCCGCCTGGGAGAATCGCAGATTTGTGTCCTCGTGCCGCCTTGGCGCCAGCACATGTATGCATGCGTGAGCCCCGAAGGTCCTAGAGCTGTAGCGTGCGACACACGTGACCGGCTTGCATAACGCAGCGTCTATTGTAATGCGCAATGACAACGTCGTGTGTTAGCCTGGGTTCAATGATGACGGTGTTGTTTTGCGGCTGCCCGTTGCCGTCTCGGGTCTCGCTGGAATTTCGCGATAAGACAATTTATTCGAATTGAGGAGCGATTCGCGTCGCTCACGATCGCGACGATAAGATGCAAATGATCTCTGAAGCGTTCTGTCTGTTTAATCTTAAATATACATATTAAGATTTGATAAACTCTTTAACCTAATATCTACACACACCGCGACAAAACTGTTCGCATTCTTTATCATAAAAATTTCTTTCAATGTTCAGATTAGAGTTTGTTTCTAAAATTGTTTAAAACTGTTTAAAACGACAGAAATATATTTTAGTTGTAATCCAAGATGTTCATATTATTTTGATGACACAGCTGAAACCATCAATCGCAAAAGCTCATTATATTTCCGTTCTTATGTAAAAAGAATGAAATTATTAGTATAATTATATGATGGTAATTGACAAATTATAAGCAATTAAACGTATAAAGAAATTAAAAAATAAATTCGTTAAAATTGTAAATATTGTTACAGGTGGAGGGATACCAACAAGTGGAAGAAAACGCCTGGAAAAATATTTGGAATTCAACGGGAAGCAGGTATACAACAGAAATTTCTCCTTTCAAGATATTTGTCTTCGATTTTTCAAAGGGATCACTTCAAACGATCTTCGCATTTGATGGCGCGAGAAAATCGCGCGAAGCGAATCGGCCGGGCCAGTCGCGTAATTATTTTTAATCTTCCGTGCGCGCGACGGCGCTTATCACGCTTCCACCGGTAATATCGGCGTTATAGGTACGTACGTACGTACGCAATTCCCGAGGGTTATTATTCTCGTAGGAAACGACGACGATGAAGCATGAAAACTTAACTGATCCATAAAGGACTGCATGGCGCGCGGTTGGAAGCGCCTCTTTACGAGCTCCTCTATTCGCGCGAATCGTCGCGCCTTCACAGACTGCTTTTCATGATGCGACGAACGAACGGCTCGCGAGCCACTGACCACAAACGAAAACGGCATTCTCCTTCGCCCGCCTATTACGGATAGTGATAAACCCGCAAGAATGCGCGATGCGCACAACGACCGAATAACCTACGATGAGAGCCACGCGAAATATCGAGAACGACCTGCTGACCCTGCTGGTTTCGGCATCAAAACAACGTTGCACGCGATCGTCGCAATGCGCGCTATCGTATATGTATAATAATAACGGCGACATCGTTGCCAATGCAATCTTGTGTATACGCAACACGACCGATAAAAGTATCGTTTTTATCATAACATTGCTGGCGGCAACTCAATTATCTCAGAACGTTACATTTTGTGAAATAATATCGCGATGAAAAGTTCGCGTCATTAACTTAAAAAATAATAAATGTTATCAAATCTTTTAATTAATTTGGACACTCAATGTATCAATATCACTGAAATTAATAGTATGTATTTTTTAGTATCTTAAATCGCTTCTCTCTTGTCCACAAATAAAGTGCGCATAAATTAAAGTGCATTTTAAAACGGATATTTGTGATGTACGTGTTATATCCTTTTATCCTATCAGTTTTGCGTTTAAAGCTCAAGTGCCATAACGAATTAAGCATTTTAATCAATTTTCTTGAGCAAAGACGAAGGATATAGTATCTTCCGGCTTTGTCAGCGTCTCTTTGTTGCGCCAGTAGATTTCTTAGTCTCTTACGCGAACGAGAATTGAATTGTTGCCGCGTTATTGTACATATTGCGCGGCGTTATAGCCCTCGGAATTGGGTCAAACAGTTAACGATCGGCATCCAGGCTACGAGTCAAGCCCACCTACGCGAATGCACAGGCGACGTTCTATCAACACGAAAGATAATCGCTTTTGGCGGAAGATTCCCCGGCGCGCCATCGATTACCAATACTTGTCACGTTCCACCGAAAAGAAAATAATTAACTCTATAAACGAATATTATGGGATTTAATTCGAAGAATACATTTGGCAGTGGTATCTTATGAAAACACTCCGTTCTCAAAGGCGAAATTAATTCCGAGATATATTTGCGATGCATTTGCATCATTTCTCATCATGCGAATAATCGCGAGAAACTTGAAGACTTTCAAGAATCAAAATCTTGGAATATATGTAAATATATATCACATCTATAGAATTTCAACTTGCGGAAATATTTATTTTTTCGTACACGATCGTCAATCATAGTATGCATACCTATACGAGAGCTTTCTAGATTTATTATATATCTATTTCTAATTTGTCGTCAGTTTCGCTTAAAATGCGACAAAAAAAATGTAATTTCTTACAATAGATGCGAAAAATTCCCGCTTGTCAATGCAACTTTCTTAACTTATTAAACAGTTGACGATTAATATTATATCTACTGAAATGCAGAGATATGTCGAGTTGAAATTTCATTCGACGAAGGCCGTAGATAAATGGCAGAGATGGAGACAAATCGAATGGTTATCAGAGATGGCAGAGGAAGAAGAGCAGAGCGTTATACCCGAGGCGTCGACGGCTGCGAACGCAGCCGCGACGGCTGGAGAAATTAATATAAATCTCATTTCCTCGGTACGGATTACGGAGATACACCCGGTATTGTCTTACGTGTTTCATTCGCCCTGCTCTCTTTTTTTGCACCTAGTGCAATTCGAGTATTCGCTTCTGCTCACCGTTTTCTGAGATCAAGGAAAAAAGGCTTTGCTATGATTAAATCGTGCTGATTTAAAATCATCAATTTACATTAAATTTGCTAATTAATTGCACATTAATAAAGTTACGAACTCTTCTTAACATCGCGCAGCACCTTTTTTAACCCTCGAAAGCCACCCTGGGGTCTCAGAGATCCCAACAAAATTTTGGAACTATTATTTATATTTTTTAATGTGTATTTTTTGATAATAATTTTTTTTACAAATTCTGAGATTACCATCATAATTTTCAGAAAATTTATGATTGATTGAAGAAAAATTATATGTTAATGTATAATAAGTTTTCTCGAAACTTATCAGCGAAAAATGGCTGGAGTCCTCCAAACTCCATCAGTGCACAGTGGCTTAAAATAAGTGCGTATAAAGTAAGTGTAGCCTGCGAGTGTTAATATAATACGTCGCGACATTTTTCGGATTTATTTATATGTAGACGCGCGAACGGCAGGCAGGCGAACGTGCAGCGTGAATGAAATCAAAATCGTAAATACAACGACTTTTGATTAACTACTCATCGATTGCGGCGAAATCGTATGCCCTGTGCCATATGGGGGCGCGATAGGAGGAGAATGCTGATAAGAGCGGTGGCGACGCACGACACGGTAAATAAACGTGCGATTAATTAACAACAACACACGCCGCGCCGCCGCGATGTCACGGTAAATCAGCGCGACGACGAGAATATAATAATTGAGAATCAACTCGTGGAACACACTTGCACCTAATTGATATATCGTCAAGTTTTTGTCGATCGTAGTGATTTATCGTGGGTGTTTCCACAAGAGAACTGATACTGCGTATGCCGTTTACGCGCGTTTATCGGTCGTTTACGCTACTAGAATGGATTCGTTTTCCCTGTTTCCCCTCGGTACGGGGAAATGGTAGTTTTTTTTCGAGGGCCGTAGCCGATCACCACGTCTCGCTTTATAAATCACTTTCTACGCGAAACGCGAAATTGTTTCGCGCGGAATCTACATGCTCCTACTGTGGATTCATTCCCCGAGACAAGTGCTTGATTAGTATTTTGCAATTAATTCAATGCATATTGCATCTCTCATCCACCAACTATGCGATACAGTGTGATTAACCCGTGATGTAATAGCCAATTAAGATACTTTCTCATACAAAGAGAACTGTATAAAATATATTCAAGAATTTAGTTATCTCATTATACATATATTGCATTTAGAACCAGATATAGGAGGTAACTTATTCACATACGTTCTCAAATATCCGCGACCGTGGAGATACAAGTAAACGCGGCGGCCGAGGCGCACTTGGGAGCAAAATACTGTAAATGCACAACGGCACAAATATAGATCTTAGCACGGTGGGAGAGGCTAGAGAAGGCGGGGTGGCATGAAGCAGGCTTGTGTTTTCCACAACCCCCAGGTGGCGAGGGGGAGGGCGGATGGTAATATAACGCGAGGAATAGAACTCGGTAGACTCGGTTAATTAACGAAACCCACATGGGACAGGCCCGTGCTCTGTCCAGGCTGCCATAGCCGCCGCCCGCCGCCTCCTCCTCGTTCTCCTCCTCCACCACCTCCTCTTGCTCTTTCGCCATCCTCTTGCGCCCTATCCTCTCGCCGTCTCTTCTATTTCCGTGTCATCTCTTCTCTCTCTGTCGTTCCCTATTTCCACCCGCTGAAACGAATGTACTTGTAAGGTTGTACGTAAATAACTGCACACCCTTATTCGCTTTGTTCATCCCTAAACGCGCAGGAATACGACGACAGTGGATAAACAGAAGGACGGATAAGGTTCCATGTTGCGTAGTAAAAAAGACCGACGAAAGAGGAAAAAAGATCTGTCTGTCGTTACAGAAATTCTCGTTCTCCCAATTATTTTCGAAACCGCGCGATCCACTTCACGTTCCTCGTACCGCATGTTATCCAGATATGGAATGCGGATAATTTGTGCCAGACAGAAGTCCGGGGGAGGCCGTGCCCGATAAATTCTGACGAGCGTTTAGGCACGCGATGTAACGTGCGCGATACGATAGTTCCGGCGACGATCGGGATGTGGTTAAGTGAAATCGGATAAGCGGATATCATAGATTCAATAGAGGAGACATGATATTTTCCTTTTCTCCTTCCTGCGCTCGGAATTTCATTTTGCATAACTGAACTCGAAACCGTATCGAATTCTGAATCTATTATTTCAATTGGTATTTGTGAAAACCTTTTAGTGTCTACTGTTTACAAAATGTGCTCGGTAAGACTAATATAAATAATTTTAAGTAAAATTATCACGTACATATGAAATAGTTCTTACTCTAAGAGAAATCGTTTTATGACAAGTTTCGTACACGAAAAGTTTTTTAATTAAGATGATTTAACCATTGCAATCTGACTGTATAAAATATATAAACTATATTAAAATGTACAACAATTTATGTTATAAGTATGTTAAACCAAATACCAGAAAGATCGAAGAACGTGCTATAATTAATGTTGTCAAAATTTTTATGGAATTAACATATTTTATATCTGATAAAACTCACCGTTTTAGAATCGATCAAGAATCGATGAATGTATCACGACGGAACGGAACAATTATTCTTCGTTCCTTTCTCTACGACGTACAATCACTGACTACTTCGCATTTACTTTCGCGCCCCTCTCCGATCGCGATTTAATTCCCCACAGGTCGAATTAAACGAAACGTCAGTGAAGCGTCTATGTGACGTTCCACGTGGTCGAGGACGACGCAGAATTGTTACCCCATTCTAGTGATCGCGAGAGAGAGAAAGAGATAAAGAGAGAGACAGAAAGGGGAAGTAATAGCAGATGGGTGCAAAATAAACAGCGAAACATTCGTGCTGGACAGTCGAACGGATAGATGGGCAAACCGACGGCTGTGTGGAACAGGATAGCGTCGCTACTGTCTGAAAGACGAACGTCCTTCAATTATCCGTACGCAGTACCGCACATACTCGCCGTAACGAGCCCTCGCAGTAAAACATGTCCGTACTAAACGTTTCTCGTGATGTGCTGTTTAAATTGTGCGCGCGGTATAAATTTCCATGAATAGAGAACAAGTCCCTGAGTGCTTTTAAACTTAAACCGTCGCATCATACCCTCTCTATCTTGTTTTTTACTAATAATTTTGTTATTCCGCTGTGTGTGCGAAACAACCATTAATATATATTCTTATATTCTACAAATGTTTGTGCGAAAGACAAATGTTACTGAGAATAACAGATGTGCAACATACGAGATATCTAATAAATGCCATTTTATCATTTCTCTATTCTTCTGTGATATATCCTTTTGTAAACCACGTTAATATGATGAATTATTTCGAAAAAGTCGAGTTTGTTACGCAGATTTTTATCGCCCAAAGAACACTTGGATATATTTTTTCATCACGGGTGGGTATATTGCTCTTACGAGCGATAAACCCTCGCGTCATTTCAGCGGAGAACGAAACGGTCAAGGAGGCGTGAATTATGAGGTCACGCAGCGTATTATATTATACCTATAAATCGTCATTTTTTGGGTTTTGTAAGTCACGATCCCGTAAATAAATCCACAGTACTCTCGGCAATTTGCTGGTTTTTTTTCAGCAGCAGATTGGGAAAACACTGTACGTATGTTATATATTTATTTGTTATTTAACATATTTCATCTGAATGTTCACTCGTCTCACATAACGCGCACATATCCCTCTTATCTAAATTCTTATCTGCATTGCGCTCTTGTGTTATGTAAATTTTTGACTGCATTGGACATCGTTGCCAAATTTTGTCATCACCAGGACCTATTACACCGATATATTCTTATAGATTTGTTTTTTAGTAGTACACTAGAACTCTCTGAATTACACTAGAACCTCCCTTCTCGCTTTTGCCAAATTTCAAACGTATACCTATTTCATTTTAAATACAGAGAGTGTATACTGGTTCAGCTGTAAAAAACAGACTACTTAAAATATTCAAAACTATAAAAACACTTAAAGGACGTTTTGTATAAATTAAAGTTATTAAAGTTGTATTCGTAATTATAATAGTTCTTTTAGAGTTGCGTTTTTATTACTCGCTACTTTTTAATCAAATTAATTCAAAGAACTAACGAACTAGTAATATAATAACGATATATACTACAATATAATTTAATAAGTTGTGAACAAATATTTCTGTAATTTTTAATTAAATAATATAATATAATCCAAAGAAATATAAAAAGACTATAAGCTACATAGTATTTATTTTCCCATATTGTGAGCTATTTTATCACGTAACTCCTAATTTATGCTAAAAAAACATTCGGGCAATAGGCATATATCACGGTATACATATAAAATGTGCTGGCTGGACGTATATAACACGGAATTCATACGCGCTAACATCGGTCGCGTACATCAACGCGTATCACACGCAGGCAGAAGGAGTCTAGGGAAGCTCAAGAAGTAACACGAACGTGTGGCGAATAGAAAGACAATGGAGAATGACAGACGTGCGACGTGGAAGACCGAGCGAGACCTGACGGGATTCACGAGGCACGTTTCACCTTTGGAGTTTGCAGGTATACGCCCGAGCCTCTTGAAAGCACCGTCGAGTTCGCCTCCGAGGCTCCCTTCGCTCCTGGTCGAGGGTTGAGCTTCACTTCGGAGAGCTTAAACCGAAAACATAATCAAATCTCGCTGAGAGCTGCCGCGGTGCAAAGTTACTAATTGCTTAATTTCCCTCGCTCCACTCCAGTCTTCTTGTCTTCTAGCATACTCCTTCGGTGCTCCGCCTCTTTCTGTTCTTCGTTCTCGACTTGTTCTTATTCTCTCGAGCCCATCTTCCGCTTTTCCATTCTTATTCAACCTGTCTTTAATATTATCGCGATTTTATTTCTTTTTTTTTCTGTTTCCTATATTCTTTGTTCCCTATTTTTTGTTTTATCTATTTTAGTATGTGCGTGTGATATATATATGAAATAAAATAAAAACTAAAATAAAAATTAATAATTGAATATAATACATAATTATAAATATATGTATATATGTATAATATATATATATATATATATATATATATATATATATATAATAATTCACTTTTATTTTAGTTTATATTTCAATATATACTATCACATTTCTTCAAAGTATCTAATAAAGAGTCAAAAATTTCGTATCGTAAACAATTGTATTTACGCGTGGATTGATACAGTTTCCTACAGACTATATCACCGAGAGATATAACACAAGTTGCAGGAAGATCGCCAGAGGCAGTGCGCGGTAGTTTCCTCTGTGGAGGAGGGAAATTGCATGTGAGGAAGAACGTTGTCGCCTGTCGCCGAGTGTTATTCCATCTCTCCTTCTCGGGTTTCCCCCTCCCCCCCCCTTGTCGCGTTCATTCTCTATTCTATCTCGCACAAGTTTCCTATTGTACCACGAGGCAATTCTTAAACAGCGAAAAATAAACAGATTACACTGTCCTATTCGTAAAGATACAATGTAAATGTAATTTTAAACAAAATTATAATTATAAATAACTCATTTATATGTACAGCAATATATAATGTACAGATGTAAGTTATATCAGATTATACGTTTCTACATAATTAAGACTAATTGTTAAATTACAAATCTTATCGAGAAAATCTACCTATAAAAATAAAAAGATATAATTTTATCATTTGTTTGCGAAAGCTTAATTTCCGAAAAATCCGCGATATACTTATTCATTGTTTCGATTTTGAAAGTTACGGATTTACATTTGTGAAATCGATCCAAATGCATGTTGGCCTATTTTCTCAGTAACAATATTCTATGGACGCTGCAAATACTATCGCGATGCTTATCATATATATATCCTTACGCCATTATAATAAACAACTAAGGACCCAATGGGAACACTTGCTGCATACTAAATCGTTACCAGGCTTACGGCACACGAAGCCTAGGCAATCGATCTGCTGAAGGGCAACGAATCGTGCAAACGCGATTTCATGCGAATCGAGCTCCGAAACTACCTGTCACGTTTCGCGCAAGAGAAATTCTCATCTCCTCCTCACTGTTCGTTATTCGCGAAACAAGAAAAAAATTTTAAAGCCAATCTCCGATTTCTGTTAAACAGTTAGTTTTGGCTGACAAATACTTAACTTCAACTTTTAATTGCGATTAACGGTTATTTATCTACATATCCAAATACTTTTGCAGAAATGTGCTTAAATGCAATGCAAACAGTCGATAAAATGAGTCGTGACATAAGTGCGTTAGCAAATTGCGTCTACTAAATTAAAATGAAGTGTGTGACACCAATTCGCGGCGTGTGTTATAAAGCGTCCAAAGACGTACAAATTACAATGCGGCTTTCCGAGGCGTTTATTAACGGCGTGGCGTGAGCACCTTCCCACTTACGAGGGCAGGCAGCCATAAAGTTCTATGGCCGGCGCGGCGAGGAAGGAGGGAGAGCAAGTTAACGCAAATTTTCCACCTTAACGTTTGTCTTAAGAAGCACCTTGCGTTTCTTTCGTCGCGAAGGTACTGCCGCGCCATCGAATAAATTTCAAAATGCCGCGGTAGAAAGTATAGACGCGAACTCTCCGCTCTCCGTAACGGTAATACTATCTTGGAATATACGAGGCAAAGCAGAATACGTGAATTTTACCGCCGAGCTTTCCCTTAAAGCCTTCTTATATTTCTTTTCGTAAAGCGAAAAAACAAAGGAAATGAGGAGGAAAGAAATAGGCAAGGCGGACAAAGCAAAATATACAAAAAAGGAAAGGGGAAAAGAGAGAGAGAGGGGGGGGGGGAGAGAAAAAGAGAGCGAACATTGACGAAGTAATAGCTACAGACCTCGTATCCGTGTACCATCCCGCCCTCGATATACACGTTTCGAGCCACCAGAGTAATCGATCTGTCGGACGATACTCGTGCCAATGAATCGCTCGAGCGCGATTTCACGCGAAACGAGCTCCGAGACCACCCATCACTTCCCGACAGAGAAGGGAACCTTCGACCGTGCAGGTCACCTTCGGTGAAGGATGGTTCGTTCGATCGCGATAAAATGATCCCTCCACCCAGCTTTTGGCCGATTTAACAAATCGCCCCAGTCCAGCGCGCGAGACCTCGCTACGGGCTTCTAGCTCTCGCCTCTCGAAAGGAAAGAAAGAAAACCGAGTCGAGAGTGCTGGGTTTCAACTGCGTGTGTGTATCACAGGGTACACGAAGCGAATTTCGAGCAGATATTCGCGTACTTTTCGTTATTCGCGTATTGCGCCAGAAATAATAATTAATCAGTCTCGATTTTACAAGTTTCGCATGATTTGCGATCTGAAAAAATATCAATGTAGTTTTATGAATTTTTTTTTATATACGCGCAAAATATATATCGTATTCGAGATAAAGCTCTCGATTAAGAAAATTTACATTTTTCAACACGAACAGTTCAGTAAACAACGCTCAATTGGTTCTTCCAGATTATTACCTCTGCAAAAAATGAACGGTAAGTCTCTGAGAAACGACGGCTCTACCATGCGGGTGAAAATGTAATAAAGGAGAAGACACACTCGGAACGAAATAAATCTTCGATCTTTCCCTTTCACGACGCTCGAGCCTCTTTTTCGTAATAAAAAAAGAAGAAGGAATGGTCACGTTCGAATATGAAACACCCGAGAAAACTTGAATCGACATCACCGAAATTTAAAAATCCTTCGATTATGTCTTTTATATGTTTCATTTGTTGCGTAAATAAAGAGAGGCAAAAGAAAGAGAAGCTTTTTAAAAGTTCAGGGTTTAAGGAGAAATTACTTTTTTAAACATGTTATGTTTATATTGAACGACATATTTTCTCCGCTTTCAACACATGAAAGGAATAATATAATAGACGAAGAGTAAAGAATCTAAAAAGTTTTTTCAAAATAAAAGTATTTTACAATACATAATAATATCCAAATTATCTTACATATCTCGCAGATAATTGAGACAAGTTTTTACATTACAAACATAACTCATCGCTTTTGTCAAAGTCAAGATCGTGGTATCTTCATGTTACGGATATCTAGTTGCGCAATACGGATATCCTATAGCGATGTGCTATTAGTAATGCATCCTGCACTGACTCTTATCGCATAATAGAGTTATATCACGTATAATCCATGTGTATAACAAAATAAACCTATTTAAAAAATAGTTATATTAGTAAAACACGTTATCGTTATCGTTATATCACGCGTAGCACATGTTTATGATAAAATAACTATTTACAATAGCTATTTAAATAAAAGTTGTGATTGGTAAAGCTAATTATTGTATTTTTATCTCTAGCAATTTTCAAAATTCGTTGTATGCATACATTTCGACTAATACACAGTATCATAGTAATTAAGGGAAAAAAGAGCGTGAGATTATCTGTCCTCTTTCATTCCGAAGGCGCTCGGATAACTACCAGAGAAAAGATAGTCCACTTTTCCGCGTTTCCATTCTCTCCTTCGTCTTCAGTTAAAAATTCGTGAGAATCCATTTAACTGTAGAAATTAAAAAATATTCTTATCTTGCTTTATAGTGCTATATATTCATATCGTAATAAGATAAAAAATTTGATCATTTTTTTATGAAAAATTTTACGAAATAAAAACCTGCATTGCATTAAAAATTTCTTTATCTAAAAATCCAATTTCATAAATTCTCTATTTCTGAGAAAGAAAGAGAGAGAGAATAAATGATTAATTAAATGCATACGTACAATTTTAATCTTCATAATACACTGAGAGAAATACTTTTTTAATTATTAATATACCATGAGTTTAGACTTGATATCTTTGTCAGAAATATACAAATGTCAATGTAAATTCGTAATATTTAATAATAATATACGTAACTGTATAGTAAAAATACCATCAATTTATATGAAATTGTATGTATATTAAATGTAATGTCTTTGTAATTAACAAATTTATATTAATTATTAATATAAGTATAATCAATAATCTCAAATAAATTATTTTATTTGTCGAAATTGATAAAATATTTTACGCAAACATACATTTATTTATGACAAAGAAAGTCAATGTTATATTATTACTCGTATACAAATTGTTTATGAATATATGTGGAGTTCAATGGAAACTTGAAGTTTTTAAGTATAAGTAAAACTATAATTTCTTATAAGTTTAACATTATTAAAGATAATAAAAATTTTGTGGATAATACTTGAAAAGCAAACGTAAATATACTCAAATTTATAAGCAATTTGCGTGATTTTGTAATAAAGCACGGACTGCGGTATGCAGTAATATTATTTTTATACTGATAAATGTAGTTATATTCAGTGATACGCAATATAGCATATATTAATTATGAAGAAATATTTATTAGGGACGGACATAAAAAATTCTTACATTAACGACAAAGCATGTATATTAACTATTAATATACTGTTCTCTCAGTGTATTTAATTGCCGCTGTGATTACATGTTACGCAATTTGGTGAAAATTTTCTTGCAGTAGCATTGTAAACAGTAAAACATTTTATATAAAACGATTGGTATAACCGACCATGCAATAATTTTTACATCATTTTTAAGTATATTTTGCATACTGTATTATAATTAAAAATAAATAATTAGTTAAATCACAGTGACGGTCTTTTCATCACGTTTGGTGAACAACCGCGTCGCGTACAACTATAATCATAACGTGTCTTATCGGACTCACTCAAGTATTATAACTAGGGGTAATATCGTTAGTAAGCGATGCTTGTGGACACACAAAGAAGTTCTCAACGAGACGTGGAAACGAAAAGAAGAAAACGTCGAGTTTCCAAGTGTCCATTAGCTTCTACTACACTTGGCATTTAACCCTTCGATGTAATCGACCATTGAAGACGGCGATTTATATCTCGTTATGTTCTACCGCAAGCAGGGTACCACCCTTTGTTCGGCCCATGGGAAAAGTGGCCTCCTAAGATACATTTTGTGCCGCCTAATCTGCGTACTAGGGGACCTTTCTTATCTCGTAGTCCTTTTCTACGTTTCCTCACTCCGCCTTCTTGCGGTCTTTCGCCGTCTTACTCTTATTTCGTGTCTTTCTGTTTCACGGCCATTTCCCGAAAGGATCGTCGAGAGACTCAAGGAATCCGCCTTTCGCGTTTCACGGCGAGAGAAACAAACGAAACTCGGCGAAATCGTCTTTGCTATAGCACTGCGCCTTTCCCCCTCGCTTTCCATGCCACGCTCTTACCCGTTTCTATGCGGCGAATTCGTTTTCCGTGGGGATGAAAGAGAAGCTCTGAGACGACCAGTAGCTCCGAAACGAGAAAATTTCTTTACAAATATATGTCTTTTGGGCTTACTTCCTATCTATGAAATAGATAGAATCTCTCGCGTTATATAAGCGTAACGAGAAGATGTACTTTTGCGTGAGACATCCATAAAGCACGATATACGGGTGTTTAATGTAGAATAAATATATAAATGTATGTATATATAGGTATACATAAATATATACATATTTATATACATAAATATTTTCATAAAAATAGGTAATATTGAATATAATATTTGATAAAAGTGTACATAATAAATAGAAATTATTTTATAAAGTAGCATATTTTAAAATATATTTTACCATTTAAATTTTATTGTATAAAAAAAAAATATATATATATATATTAATAAATATTAATATTTACGTACTTATATATTGTATGTATATTGATATATATATATTTAATATATCCTTTAATTGTATTTTATATATATTTATATTATATTTATATTTATATTTATATTTATATTTATATTTATATTTATATTTATATTTATATTTATATTTATATTTATATTTATATTTATATTTATATTTATATTTATATTTATATTTATATTTATATTTATATTTATTTATATCAATATATATGTATCTATATAAAATTCAAATTATAAGATATATTTTTTACAATATGCGATTTCATAATATAATTTCTGCCTATTACTGCCTGTATATTTTTATTAAATATTACACTCACACAATATTATCTATTTTTTTATGAAATTAATTTTAACCCTTCAGAGAATTATATGCGGTATTTTCTGCCGTTTCATTTTCCTTCCTCACTGCAACTAGAATACCGTGAAATACACTACATTTCGGGTAGCGGTAACGACGACGGCGGTCGTGAATGAAGAGAGAGAAGAAAAGGAGCCCTTGTTTATACAACTACGAGCCACGACGCTCGCCCCGACGAAGAAAACTCGATATCCTTCCACGCCTCGATTCCGATCTCCTTTGACCGTTCGCTTTTACGTACGTACGACTTCCGCGCGGGCGGCCCCGCTGCAAACGAGTTTTCGAGTTCCTCCCTTGTGGGTAAAAGGGGATCGTGAAATTCCACAGGTTGTCCCTTCCACGGCAAATGCCTGTGTTTGTTCCTTTCGTTTGGTCCGGCGCTTATCGGCCGTATCGCTAGCTCGAGGCAATGCCGCCTGTTCGAGAAGATCAAGAAACCGGTCGTACGCTCGCGAAAATCCCATTTTCTCGGGCCGGCTCTTTGAATCTGGACTTAGTGAACCGTGAAGCTCCTCCAGCTTTCTCTGTATTTAAGGCCATTACGGCCGTTGACCCGCCAGCTTAATTTGGCCGCGCCAGCTGAATCGCTGTATACGCGCGATCTCCTTCTTTCGACGACTCACGACTTACGATAAAGTCCCACTTGGGGAAAACGGTTCGCGGTACGTTCTACTCATTGTTACGCGGCGGAATACTTTGTGGAAACAAGCGCGTAAATTGATTCGCCCGATCTTTTTATTCGTGCAAGCAAATTATATACTATAGAAACTTCTATCTCGACGCAACGTACGTCTTTAGAAATAACATATATCGCGCGTGTTTTCCTTAAAATCTCAAGATGATAGTACAAAATAGCGTATTTATTCAAGCCCTTGAAATTGGCCAGAAAAGGAAAAGAGGCAAGTTATCTCTCATAGAATACCAGGTACATAGATGCCCCGAAGAATTGGTTAAACGTGCGCCGGCTTTATTCAGTGAATTCTTGCGGCAGCCACAGTACGGACTCTCGTACATATGTATTCGCGCGCGGCTCAGCTCAATTCGGCTCGGTCGTTTCTAGAAGCGCGTTAAGTGCACGTAAGCAAATGCTCCCTCTCCCCCCAACTCGGCAACGTCGTAAGGTTTACGTTTCGGCTCCTCCGTTTGCATTCCGCCGCGCGGCTGAATATTCCACGAAAGAACCCACCCCAATCTACCGTCCTGCTCGGTCTCCCCCCGCCCCACGTCGCGTCCCCGGACTCCCCGGACTACCCGGACGTCCCTGGAAACCGCCGAGAAGATAGGAGCTTCAGAGACGTTTGAGAGGCCGATGCCGCGGCGAGGGTTGGGCGCGTGCATAATTCAGTGGTAATGTCGTGAGTATGCTCCGACCGCCGGCGGCGGCGAAGCTGCGCGTTGCGTTGCGTTGCGTATGGTCGACCGAGTTCCGTCGATCCGAACTTCTTGTTATTGTCACTGTTTATCCGCTCTTTCTCTCTCTCTCTCTCTCTCTCTCTCTCTCTCTCTCTCTCTCTCTCTCTCTCTCTCTCTCTCTCTCTCTCTCTCTCTCTCTCTCTCTCTCTCTCTCAACCGATGGCACTTTTATGGCAGTTGTCTCTGCCGTTAGCAAAACATTTCGTCGGCAACGACCGAAGGATGCCGAAACGTCGGGGACGATTTATAATTCGGAATGCGCGTCGATATTTCGAAAGACGACATAAACACGATTATCGCGCAAGAGGCGATTCGAAGAATTACGAGTTTGTCAAACATGTTAGTTTTCCTTTTTTTAAAGAAAAATAAATTTATAAAATACATTATATTACGCAATGTAATTGATTTTAATTAATGAAGATTGCATCTGAAGAGTTCTGAAGGAACAATGTATAGAGTCGGGGATATAATTAAACAAGAGCGCGACAAAAAACGGCAACTTGTCTTCTAAATAAGAGACTGGATCGAGGGCTGGAGAGAGGTATACTCGATGGAAAATAGAAAGCTACTACTGGCAAACCGATAGCCGAACGAGTTTGTGAAGCGGGCCGGTAGCGGACCATTAATTGAGATGCAGCCCGATGTGAATCGTTAATTTAAGAGGAGAGAACTAGTTTGACTTAAATATTGACTCGACTGAGTTAACGCGGGACTGGCTTAGAGACGGTACGGTCGCGTATGTACTTAGCCTTGCATAGGCGAGACTCCGCCGTGCAAAGAGGAACCGCTGCCGTGCGCGGGAGGAAACGAGCGGAGGGAAGCTGAAATAGGAGAGAGAGAGAGAGAGAGAGAGAGAGAGAGAGAGAGAGAGAGAGAGAGAGAGAGAGAGAGAGAGAGAGAGAGAGGGAGAGAGAAAGAGAAAGAGAAAGAGAAAGAGAAAGAAAGAGACAGACGGCGACGTGTATAACTCGAAGAGAGAGAAAACCGCACGGCCAACGAAAATAGAGGATGTTGCGAGCAAGCTGTCGGAGACACGTAAAGTAAAACCCGTATCTGCAGTCTGACAGGCCGACTGCACTGCAAACATTTAGCTGCCAAAGCTGCCTCGAGGAGACTTTCATATTGTTGTTACTACTTAACCGCTACTTGTTACCGTTACTTACGGCTCCGTAGCTTCGTTAGTTACGCGGAGAACTGTTTCTCCCAATTAAAGCATGCGAACGCGCAACTGCTGCTGGTTGGATGCGGAAATTACGTCAAAATAAAGAAAACGATATATTTCGTCGGTCTGTTATTGCAATTGTGTCAGCGTCTCGCCGCGTGTAATTGAATAAAAATTTATTTCTGTGAATGTTGTTAGAACTCGGATGTCATATAAGTCAAAACATTATAGACTATAGACTAACAATAAAAAAAAAAAGAAAACTCTCTCAAAGGCCTATCTCGTTATCACGAAAGTTTCTAATGAAAAAACAGTAAAAAACACTATATGCGTAATCGCATGCAAAGTTACATACATAATTTGTCATATTATTATATCGTTAAGTGAGCCAATTTTGTTATTCCGAGCCAAGAAAATAATAATCATTTAACGAAGTGACAAAACGGGCGAAGTTTAAAGTTCATATATAATAAACTTCTACCGCGTTCATAATAAAGACTACCGAGCAACTTCTATAATTCTTCGATTCCTACAGAATCGCGGAAATTAATCTACACATCTAATGAATCGCCGTGCCACCTGCTCGCTTAGAATCAACCCGGAACGTCTCCCGAGAGGAGCCGCGGATTTATATATGTATAATTGCATGCCGCAATAACGCACGCGGTACGAGGTCTGCGGCGCGGCTTATTCTAATAATCGCCGCGCCGGTTTGAAATTAAAGTCCAGGGTTGTAATTAACGTCACGTCGCGCGGTCACGGACGGCGGGATATATATGCGGATAATCGCCATAAAATTACGGTAGGTTTACGGGCGAGAGAGACGTGGAGTGGGAAGATGCCAAAGGACGGCGAAACGTACGGAGCGGAAGAGCTCGTGCCGAGTGACCGAAGGGACGGGGGGGGGGAAGGTAAGGGGACGACGGAGGTGGCTGAATTTAATAAGTCGTAATGCCGGCGCGCGCCATTCTTTCACGCGCGCCTTCTCAGCCATGGATAACGCGCACGCTTTCCCTGCCGCAGTCGTTTTCCCTCGCGACTTTACGGCATGGAAATTCCGCGCGGATGGGGACCCGTTGCTCCAGCTTCTGTCTCTGAGAACAAACGCGTGACCCAATTCGACGTATACGAGCCGGGAATTACCTGCATGGCGCGAAGTAATTCGTGGAACACGATGTAGAAACGACAATAGGAACGACACACGCTGGCGCGATGCAATACAAGGCCGTTAAAACTGCTGCCAACACGAAAATTGCAGTGTAACTATTCCTCGCCACAAAGGGAGAGGAAAAAAGAGAAAAAGTCCGGCTATGTAGTTAATCCGGAAAAATCAGGAGTAAAGTTGTATAAATCACTCAAACGAGCAACAAACAGACAGAGTGTTATTTCGCGAACATTGTAAAATTAATGTATCTCTGTACTGTAAAATAAAAAAATGTTTTTTTAAAACAAAGTTCCATAAAATCTGCTGTGATAAACACCGTGTTGGAATGTTTTATTTTTTAAGATTTACATAGAGTACACAGAGAAAGCGAGAGAAAGAAAGAATACGCTCGCAATCTCTGCGAAAAGTTTTGAGTTTTACCAATAGTTAGAAAATAGTTGCCGTAAGAGCACTTTTCAACTCTATCGCATTATTCTTCCGATAATACAAAATCTCTATGCCTAAGATAACGAAAAAATCACACGGGTGGAAGCGGGACAATCGAAAGTGCAAAAAGTTGAGGTACATACACAGGGCAAAACAAGCAAAAAAAAAAATGAACGCGTGGTCGCCACGCGCGTTAGAAGTGAAACTTCTGAAGGCAAGGCTTTGCCATAACTTTTCTGAAATTAATACAAAAACAATACAACGGAATTAGTCATTCCACGCAGCCGCCCACAACTCGAAAATGTGTTACACGCAGTTCTCACTATATCCGTCTCGCCAGTGCCGTACGCCTGATCGAATTTTCGTGACGCGTTTTCGAGTCGCAAAATCGAACTTACTTACCGATCCAAAAGAAGTTTTACTTTGTACGCCTGTTGGTCGAATTTTCGTGACACTTTTTCGTGACGTTTTTTCGTGTCGCACAATCGAACTTACTACCGTGCCAAAGAAGTTTATTTCGTACGCCTATTGCATGGTCGAATTTCCGTTACACTTTTCGCTTCCCAAAATTCGTGTCGCTTTTTCGTGTCGCAAAATCGAACTTACTACTGTGCCAAAAGAAGGAGCCGTCTCGCCAATGCCGTACGCCTATTGGTCGAATTTTCGTTACACTTTTCGTTTCCCAAAATTCGTGTCGCTTTTCCGTGTCGCAAAATCGAACTCACTACCGTGCCTAAAGAAGTTTTACTTCAAAAAATGTAATGTTCCCGAGCGTTTCTGGCTCATTGCGAATCCGTTGCGAATAATTGCAAGTAGATGTGTGAAAGTAACAAGAAGAAAATAAAAAAGTTTCTTTCGTACAAAATGCATCGTGATGATTTTCTAGTTAAATTAGGCGACGAGATTATTTTGCACGGATCCCCGTGACCCAATTTCACAGCAAGTCGCGATTCATCAAAAACTGCGGGAGCTCCCGAAAGGAAATAAAGTGCGGGCGGTGGTAGGAAAAATTATTGCGCGGAAGAGACTTCACAAGAGGAAATATACGTCGAGATCTTTGAATAGTGCGCGCCACCTAAATTTTCCTCTTTCGCGAGAAGCTAATTCCGCGATGCAGTTCCACGATACAATTTAATATCTACATTAATTTAAATTGGGGATTATGTCGACACGCGTAAATTGTAGATGCAAATATAAATAAATAGAAATTTTTTTATTCTGTAGCAACGCGATGACGCGCTTATATAGGGTAACTCCGGTATTTACGCTGCGCGGGGTTTTACGCCGCAGATGTCAGAAAAAATAGAAGGAATGAAGGTACTTGCTCGCAATTATTCTGTTATGTGCCTTTATGCCATATTAGTATTGTGTTATAATTTCAGTTCTTTACTGTTAATATTAACGAAACTGTCGTGAGTTGAATCGATTTCTCACCGTAGTAAGAAGCGCGATCTTGTGTTACGACCTATGTAAAATGATTACTGTAGGGAATGTAAAAGGTTTAATGGTTATTTCATGATACATAAGTGTAGAGGGATAGTAAATAATGGAATACAGCAAAATACAAGTGCATAGCTCTTGTATTTTTTGTTTAACTTAATATCTTGTATATCCCTCCTGTTTATGATATACGGCATTTTTAGCATGCTGGATTTATGCCATAGTACAGACACTTTGTAAAACTCGAAATCTCCTATGTGTTCTTTTTCCTTCTTTTTTTGGATCGTATAACAATAATCTTTAATGCATCTATCGCTCTTCTATTTCCTTTTTAAAATTTTTCAGTTTTATAATTTGTTTATCATTCTTACACCTTAATAAACTTCTTACATACATTTTATAATTTATTATGACATTTTATTGCCTTATTTATAAACATTATTTGTAATCTTTTTATAAGGCGTATATTTCACCCATGAATGTCATATAACCCACCTCTCTGGGATATATGGCAAAAATGCAAGGGTTTTTTTTATTAAATACAAAGAATAAATATTTTATATTTCCATTTTTTTTATAGTAGTAGACAGTATAAAGTTTTTATTGGTATAAGTCATTTGCCTTAAACATAGTAAATAGTACTCGATAAATTAAGTTTTCCTTAGCTACGGCGTATATACCGGAGTTGGCCTATTTCATAACGTAAAATTCACGTTTTCTTTAAATTTCTAAACATTAAGTAACTTTCAATTTTCCATGAGCAGCAATATTTGTATATGTATGTATAACATGTTGCAATTTCATATAGTACAAAATAACTTTGTTCGCTTACTTCGTTAACTGAAAATTGGTTTTAGCGTGCATTGTTGTAAGCAATCACTCAAAAACAATACGTTGCAAACGCGTTTTCGAAGGTATACAAGAAAATTATTGTAAGCAATTAAACATGTTTTATTACTACCTTTTCACTCAAATATTATTTATATCGAGTTACAAATACTTTTTAAATAAAAATATGCTTACGCGTAAATTAATTAATTAGACACAAGTCTATCTACGGACGATACCTGAGATGGTTAGAGAAATATTTAGATTCGACGGATTGATTCTCTCCGATTTATAGCGTGTTTGTTAGAGGAAATTGTAAAATATATAATGCCTATGTATGCAAGTCAAATATCAGTTGATCGTAAATCTGCCACGGGCAAATAGAGTGACGTAATTTTTATTGCCCCGAAAAACTTGTGCGCACTCGCGGTACACGGATCTGTGTGCGCTCTGACATATTTTATTTAAACATCCACCTACACGCATATAGACACGTACTCCAGATTAATTGACGCGAAATATCGTGTTGTCGTATCGTTAATACACGTACGGATAAGCTGACAATACAGTTACATTCCAGTATTATTTTTCGGTATTATTATCTATTCTGTACTAATATTTTAATAGGAATTTATGTCATAAAGTAATATGAGGATCTCAAATGTCTCGATGTCTCGAGAATTTAACGTAACGGATCACGATCTCTTTCTTTAACTCTTCCCGGAGATTTTTGCAGGTTTTCTTAGCTACTTGGTGTACCTTCTACTCGATACGAGAGCTGTACTTTAGCATGACAATACATCGGCGAAACTGATATCAATTTCAACTACGAATGCGCTACTCAACGACGATAAACTTTACCCCAATTTGGTCGCAAAAGTTATTGCTCGTGCAACCTGTGTATATACGCCAGTTATTTGGTGCACTATAAAAGCACGGAAGCGTCAAATGACAAAACTACAAATCTAGCGAAACTTTTTATACAACTCAACCGTGATATCTTATGATTTTTCTTTTTCTATCCCCTTTTCTTTTCTTCCTCTACTATACCTATAGCATGCAAGAGAAATAACAATGTAAAAACGCGCGTAATAGGAAACACACGAGTTGCTCAAGTGCGTTGTAAAAATAAAGATAGAATAATTTTAGAGCTATTTTTACACCACAGATGTCTTATACTTAACTAGATCGCTAAGTCCGTCAAAAAAGTGTACCTGCAGGATTTCCTGTTACCTACAACTAAAGCGGTGTGTTAGTGCGTATGTGATCACTAAAGGGCCGTCTACAATAGCCGTAAGAGAATGAGAGAGACGTAAGCAGTAAGCTATTGACCAACCACAGTCGATTATTCTTAAATTGTAAAAATCCCAGTCAATAGCTTACTGCTTATGTCTTACTGCATACTCTTATGCCAGGTACTCACTAGGACTGTGCAACGTGCAACGCAACGGTTGCTGCAACTAGTGAGTACGTCTTATTTCGGAACAAACCTATTGTAAAAAAATTGTAGCAACTGTTGCGTTGCACGTTGCACGGTCCTAGTGAGTACCCGGCCTTACGGCTAGACGGTCCTTAACACATGCCCACCATAGGGTATCACTGGTATCAGATGCACAACACACACACCGCTGCCATTGTGTGGTAAGTAACATGGCTGCCGGCCGATTATAGTTTTTCCATAGCCAAAAAAGAAAGAAGTTAGCGATCTAGTTAAGTATAGACATCTGTGTACAATAAATATATTTTATATATATCTGTGTTTTACACAGATCCATCCATATCTAAAAAAGGCATGTAAAGTCGATACTCGAATCTATCGAAGTTTATTATTGTCGCTTTTCCGCGAAGCTGATTGGTTCTCTTGCTGCGCTTACTTCATGAGCAGCTGTCATCGTATATTTTGACAGTTGTGTGTAATGTTAAAGCTAAATAGCGCGCGCGAAGCGTGCGTCTGTGGTGTCTAGTACATGTATATAAAATATATTTATCATATATGCGCGCGCGCGACACGGTTGCATCATTCTTAAAACATTTGCGACAGTTTAAAAAAAAGATTGTAAGGAAAACATTTATTTGTTTCACGTGAGCTACAATTTGCAGCTAAAAAATCAGAAACCTTTTTCTTTCATAAAAAATTCAAGGTTTGTTAAAAAATTTTTAAATAGCATCATGCAGTATAGTAAGAGATATTAAGACGAATTCAACGTACTACCAGAAATTTTCTTTTTACTGATATATTTAAGTAGCATTTAATATATGTTGAATTCGTCTTAAGTACGTTCTACAATATGAAAAAGAATCATACGGTGCTATTTAAAAAAATCAAAGTGACCGTGAATTTTTTGTGATAAAAAATTTGTCGTTTTTTTTTTAGATTAGAAGTTGTAGCTTGCGCGAAATAGATAAATGTCTTCCTTACAATCTTTTTTTTTTAAGTTTTAAACTATCGCAAATGTCTCAAAAATTGTGTGAACCGTTACGATAGACACCTGTATATTGTATGTGTCTCGACGAGACTGATACCGGCGGCAGAATACATATTTTTAGAGAACAAAAACCTAAAAATGCACTACTTACTTCAATTGTCATAACTCAATGAAAAAGATTGTAGCGTAAGATTAAGAAAAAACATTTTAAAGAGATAATGTTAAATTTTACAATACAATTAAAAAAATTTTGGAGATTAAATTTTATTTTCCTCGTGCACGCCATCAAAGTTGAAGCTTATTTTTCTATTTTGCAAGGTTCACTTTAAATTAGTTTGTAGTAAAATCTTTGCAGAAAAACATGCTTTGAAGCATTCAAAAGTTTTGTGCTTTAAAACGCTTTAAAACATCGCTCTGCAATCATTTTTTCACAAAGATCGTAATCTTTAAATTGATATCCTTTTTAGCGCTGATTTTAAGTGACCTTTAATTTTGTTGAAAAAAGTGTATAATATAATAATATATTACATTTATTATGTATACATACAGTAGATTTGAATAATTTTAATAATTTTTTGATATGTTCTACTGTGAATTTTACAGTTTTCTTATAAACTTCCAATATTTTAAATAAAGATCTCTTAATAGAAACTTACAAAAGCAAAAAACTCAGAGATTAGTTTCTATAAAATTTTTTCTCTGAAATCAGACAAAGCACATTTCTTTGAATACGCCGATGATGAAAATAAAGAACTAACGAATACAAAAAAATATACAAAATACGAGAGGACGATCAAAGTTTACGATAATTTCAATTCTTCCAAACGCAAACGTAAGTTTAAAAACTCTCATTTTATTTAAATTTATGTCTATGAGTACATTATTTTCTTTAAGAAACAGTAAAAGAAGAATAAATAGAAAAATAAAGTAAAGTGACAGAACAAGTAATAAATGTTTACCGAATATCGGAGACCAACAACGTTCTCTCTAGAGTCTAGATTAATCCGTTATGACGATTGCACGGACGCTTCTCGATGCACTCACTCGGATAAGCTCGCGCGCGCTGCTCGATCACACTCGCGAATAACACGAAACACGTAGGATAATGCGATACGCGTGTCAGCACGTTATCCCAACGCAACGGGATGAAAAAAGAGCCGAATTGATAGATTAAAACGACCGTATACTCGTTCGCCGTTCAATCCCGACGCTCGATCGCACAACGCGAAATGCGCGTGTCGACGAACGAACTCTTCGGACAGACGACCAGGAGCAGAATGAACGTCCAGGGGACCGTATTCTCGAGCCTGCCCTAATGATTCTCGTATGCGACTTTCTGTTTGAAAAGCATTGAATTTTGCATGCGAGTTTCATGAAAAAGTTTTCGAACGCAGCTCAGTAAGTTAAGGCGCCTCTACATAATTCGCAGTTCGCGAAACGCAAGATACACGCACAGTCTACATGTCAATCTAACCTCTCTGTGTATATGGTAACTCCGGTATTTACGCCGCGCGGGGATTTACGCCGCAGAAGTTAGAAAAAATAGAAGGAATAAAGATACTGGCTCGTAATCACATTATTATGTGCCTTTATGCCATATTAGTAAGGCTGCGGTTCGATTCACGCTCACAGCGCTGAAAGCATCGCTCTATCTTCGTTTGATATTTGATGTGCAACGAAGACAGAATGATGCTTACAACGCTGTGAGTGTGAATCGGACCGCAGCCTTAGCATGTACCTAAGAAACCTAAAGATAAAAAAAGAGACTGTTATTTTGTATTTTTAACCAACTCTGAATGAAAAATTAAACCCATTGCCACTATCCCCGAAAAATTCGAAAAATTTTGACACCAATTTCAAAAAAATCGGTCCATTACTGAAAAATTAAATCCAACCCTGAAAAATTCGAAAAATTTTGGCACCAGTTTCAAGAAAATCGGTACATTAATGAAAAATGAAACCCATATGAAAAATTATATACATCATCGCCATCTCCGTAAAATTAGAAAAATTTTGGTACCGGTTTGAAGAAAATCGGTCCATTAATGAAAAATTAAACCCATCGCCACCATCCCCGAAAACTTCTAAAAATGTTGGCATCCGTTTAAAAAAAATCGGTACATTAATGAAAAATTAAACCCACGGTTTCAAGAAAATCGGTCCATTAATGAATAAGTAGTTCGCGGTCGGACATTAAATACTTATTATTTCTCGAAAAATTACGTATTATTTCCCAAAAAATTAGACAAATTTCGGTACCGGTTTCCAAAAAATCGGAAACAAAAAATTGTACACATTATGGCAATCCCACTTATTATTTCCCGAAAAATTACGTATTATTTCCCAAAAAATTAGACAAATTTCGGTACCGGTTTCCAAAAAATTGGAAACAAAAAATTATACACATTATGGCAATCCCCGGAAAATTCTACCCCTACTTTCTATATAATTCTTTAAGATTCGGTCCGTCCCCGAAAAATTAGAAAAATTTTTGCACCGGTTTCAAGAAAATCGGTCCGTTAATGAATGAGTAGCTTGCTGTCGGACATTAGATACTTATTATTTCCCGAAAACTTACGTATTATTTCCTGAGAAATTAGAAAAATTTCTGGACCGGGTTCCAAAAAGATCGGTAACGAAAAATTATAGACATCATGGCAATCCCCGGAAAATTCTACCCCTACTTCATATACAATTCTTTAAGATTCGGTCCATTAACGAATGAGTAGTTCGCGGTCAGACAGACAGACAGACAGACAGACAGACGTCAGGTACTTATATATATAGATTATATATATGATATGAAATGACTCGGGAAGACTCCCCCAATAACATATTTAAAAATGAACCTAATCGGAGAGGGGGCCCCTTTTATGCATAATTACCCAAGAAAAATTAAAAAATAATTAAAAGAATAATTTTTGCATTTTTTTTTTAAGAAAAAAAGTGAAGTTTGAGGAAATAATAAAAAATTGTCGTCATATAATAATATATAAATGTAATAATCGTATCTATATAAAATATTATTATACAGTGTGTTTCCTAAGTACAAAAAATTGAAGAGGATATTCCGTGACTTATTTTAGGAAAAAAAAATCTTATAAACATATATGATCTAAATTGCTTCGTTTTCAAAATACAGGCTGTCAAAGTTGTGAAAAAAAATGAAAATTTCAAAAATTTGGAAAACATTTAAAGATATTTTATTCAAATTTGGTGTGCGTATACGCACCGGCACAAAGTACCGGTGTCCCACGACGCGCGGCGACTAGGTGTTGTCACACGCATATACGCAAGAATGGTGTCTCTTGGCGACTGACAATGAGTCCTGCCGTCACACGTATGATACGCGCTGAGTGTGTTACACACGTATATCGAGCAATCGAAAGATTATTTCTGCCGGTGCGTCTACATATGGTATACACGTGGTAAGCGCATACATGTGGTATTCAGAATCATTGTTCACTACCAATGAAACATTTTTGGATCCACCCAGAGGCGTGCGTATTTTTGAAAACGTAGCAGGGCATAGGTATGTTTATGGGACCTTTGTAAAAAAAAAACAAAAAAAAAATTATTTTTCTTATTATTTTTCTTGCATACATACGGACAGAGATTATATAAGAAAAAGAAAACATATATGAGAACATACTTTATATATAATTATATGTGACAAAATTTTTTCCCAGGTTTCAACGCTCCCCGACGCTGAGCGATGAACTCGCAACGAATGAACGCGAAACGTGGTTATGTGGTACAGGAAACACAAATTTTTCAGAATTCGCTTAACGACGGGCATCAATTACGAATTGCCGGCAGTCGTCTCGGCCACTCGGATTGATTAATGTACTGATCGTCCGTCGCTAGATTTCGCATTGCCGACATTCGTTCTTTCGCAATACTCACTCGGGCCGGATAAAAAGAACGTCGAAAACGCGTAATGATCGCGACTTGTCGCTCAACGACGTCGCGCGACGCGAACTGAGCGGCGAGTACCTACATGTGTAGGTACGTAATTCGGTCACGTGACGCGGCTAACTTCACGCGTTCGCGCCACATAGGTAATCTCTTAGCTGCGCGACACTTAACGACTTAACCCTATGTAAATTTACGTGGGGTGTAAAATACATCTTAGATATCTGCTAAATTCACGAAGTGAAACTTTATTATCAGTCGAATGCAAAATTGTTTCACAATTAAAGAAAATCTTCTGCACTTATCTTTATTTAAGATGTATAGAATATTATCAATCTTTATTTAATTATACATAAATTATATTTAAAAAAACAATAAAAATTGAGATTATGTTAAGCTGTAAAATACACCTCATGTGAGTAACTACGTTAAAAACAATCACACGAGTAACGTAGGGTTAATGAGATATTAACAAAATTAATTGGATGGTTGGAATGCATACAAAAATGAGACGTTAAATAAGCACTATTAGTACTGACATATCAATGAGATAACCAAAAATTAAGCTAATATTCATACAGCTGAGAATTATTTTTAATCTCTGTGCAAGAAAATAATTAATTATACTCATTATATAGTAAAATCATTATTAAGTTACTTATAAAACCGTATTTCACTAATCTCTATTTCACTAATTAGTTCCTAGATCTAATTAAAAGAATTTACAATTTTGATGTATAAATGTTGATTGATATAACTGTTAAAACGTAGTAGTATTTGTATTATTTATATAGTAATTAATAATATAATATATTCCTTTGATAATAAATACCAGTATCAAATATTAACGTTCCAATAACTTTTGCCGCGTTTGACTTACGCGCAGAATAAATTCGCAGATGACGGGGCAAAAAAAATATTTAAACCATTCCAGGATCGGCTATGCGTATCGGGACGATACGTGAAAGGCCTTTATCCGCCGGTAAAAGCATAATGAAACCATATATATCGGGCTCGCTGCACGTGAAACGGCATTAAGCAATAACCGATAGGCCGTGCAGCTATCGCGTGCACGTCAAACGTCATCCCCCCCTGCGTAAAGCAGATCGTCGGCTACCCCCTCGCCCGCCACACTCGTCAGGAGATTCGATTCCACATACCGCTGATTTACGCTAAAAATGCGCCGCCCGCTGGCGTTCACGATTGACCGGATAACGCGGCCCCCAATTGCGGCCTCGGTTGTGGCGGTGACGCGGAACATAATCGGCTTGACGTTCGTAGCGCGATGCAAAATGTTCGGCCACCTTTCGTGACGGCTAATGACGAGAGCTCTTCTCGTCCTCTTCGCAGCCGGCGCGGACCGAAAACTTATTTCGCGCGCGTGACGGTTGTATCGCGTAATTACGCGCGCGTATCAATCCGATCTTTATGACGGACGCGCTTTTCATTATCATCCATCGAAACTGTTATTTTAAGTTTGTTAAAGCCATATACAGGATTATCTTATCGCGAGCGTTTTATCATCATTGCAACGCTCAGGGATGAAAAGATCATGAATTATACGCAGTGAAGATTAAAAGCTTTCTTCTCTGAAGTAAGCTGAGAAACTACGTAATGAAATTAAATTCTTTATCTACTTCATACAATGTGCAAAGTACAACGCTTTAATTATTGCAATTGTGCAACAATCCGTGCATGCAATCTGTAAATCTTAAATATTAGTAAAAATGTTTACAGTTGCTTGACACTTTACCGACGTGATGTAGAAAATATAGTTATCGAATTTTTAATTCTTGTCCCTGTGGGAACGTCCCAGGATGTCGCCTTGCTCCGACAGCGTAACGAGACGATCTAACCTATCGTTGCGTGAAACAATGTTAAGCAATAATCGATCAACCGTACAGAGGCGTCGTGTAAACATCAAATGTCCATCGTCTCGATCCTACTTGTGACATCTCTCTCGCGTGATATGTATACTGCACATGCAGATCCCCACCGAATATAAATTCTCCGAAATATAAAAGTTTATTAAATAAAATAAAAGAATGAACACGCTCGTATGTATCAAAAATTGAAATAGAAAAAGGGCCAATGACCGAGCAACAATAGTTGTTAACTTATTAATTTGCATATACAATATGTAAATTGGTACGTTTCATTATAAAAGTTCATTATCTAATCAATATTGAAAATACAGAAAGAGAAATAAATTCATAATATACATAGTTGGGAAATTTGTGTACTTTTGTGAAAAAATCTGCTGGTTAAAGCTTTTGTGTTAAATATTCATGTGTAAATTTAACACGTGTCTGCTATGTTAACTAAACTTGACAAATATAAAATGCAAAATTATTAAAATAATTTAAAAAATATGTTAAAGTAACACAATTTGTATCTACATATTTATTAAATGTGTTAAAATTTACAGAAAAAGAGTGTTAATTTTACTTTATAAGAATAAATACAATCAAAATTACATTTCTTTTTTGTTGAAATATTAACATAGTATCGGTGTTACCATTTAACACATCCATATTATGTTAAATTAACACGCAAAAATTTGACCGGACCGTTTGGGACACGTGATTTGATTTATGTTAAATTTAATACAGGTTTTCCAACTGTGTAAATACCGATCGTTATATACGTCGATACGAAAGCACGGTAGAAAACATTTTGTATTTGCGTTGTCTACCCGTGTAGAAACGTTTCTGTTAAATTTTTAACATATACTTAATGTAACATTGTCATTGTGTTATTTTGACCTTTCTGCGTTAAGTTAATATTCAACGTTTCTAAGAATTAAAATAACACAATTTATATGTAAATGCACGAATTCTTGGTGACATATTTTATATGTTAAAATAAACAGATAAGTTGTGTTACTTTCCTCTCTATAAGAGTTTTTATCTGTTAAATGATAACATTGTCTTCTGTTTTCTGTAAAAAAACAAGAAGAAAAAATAACATTTTATTTTAATTAAATTTAACATTCTAAATATGTTAATTTAACACAACGTTAATTTAACATAATATTATGTTAATTTAACATAAACTTTGCTTCCAGATTCATATGTTCCAATTTTGTGTTAATTTTTACATATTACTTGTGTTATTTATTTACATATATGCCTTCTGTTAAATTAACATAAAAATTAAAGTGGATAAATTGGGACATGTAAAATGTGTTAAATTTAACGCAACATTTTTTACTGTGAGAAAATGAAATTTTAGTACACGAGAGCTCTTGTAAAATGCGTAGCGAGGAGAAGCTAATTTTAAGGTATTAATGGATTAGCGAAGTAATGGAAGAGAAAAGAAATCGAAAGGGCAGCTGGAAGATGATTGCAAATCGAAGGAAACTCCAGCCGGTTCAAGTTCCACAAACACGCGAGAGAGAGAGAGAGAGAGAGAGAGAGAGAGAGAGAGAGAGAGAGAGAGAGAGAGAGAGAGAGAGAGAGAGAGAGAGAGAGAGAGAGAGAGAGAGAGAGAGAGAGAGAGAGAGAGAGAGAGAGAGAGAGAGAGAGAGAGAGAGAGAGAGAGAGAGAGAGAGAGAGAGAGAGAGAGAGAGACACGTTTGATGGAAGAGGACGATCTTGATGCGTACTCCCCGAATGTAGTTGCGGGTCGGAGAGCTTTCATCAGTCACCTGTCACTACCCTCAGCCACCATCTTCAACCCTTTTCAACCGCTGCCATCAACCTCATGCCTGTGCCCCATCCCACAAATATAAAACAGCTTAGGAAACGCTGCGCAAGTTCGAAAAGCATCGATATTCCCTTGGCAACTCAATTTACAGTTATCGTAAAGAGAAGGAAATATCAATCGAATGTCAGTAGCGTAAATAGCGTACAGCGGAAAGTAGTTTATTTATTCAGAATACTCGGCGTGTAATCTTATCACGTCGACAAAAATTATTATTCTTACTCAATGCGCAGCGAACGATCGTTTCTCTCATTTTTTAATCTCTTATTTCTACAATATTTATTTATTTATTGTCGCAAGAAAATATAAATGTATCAAAATAGTAATTTTTAGTTGATTGTGAGAATTACGGGAAGTATCGCGCATCTTGTTTTTGCAGTAGCATTTATTTTTATTCGTAGCGGATGTAACGTTTGGTTAGAGATGAGAAAATAAACGAATGCAACATTGTGCTATAATGGAAAAAGACGATGTACCGAGTGTTTACGGAAAAAAGCACTTACGAGTCTTTTGATTACTCGACCGTTCCCGTGTTTACTGGCAGTCGTCCTGTCTTTCTACCTCGAAATCCTGTAGCGAAATGTATCGATGCGCGACTTATTGTCGAAAATATCGTAGGATAAATATCATATATGAAAGTTTGCAGTAAAGCGAGTATTCTCGATAAAGGGATAGCTTAATAGTAGGATGCTTGGGGAGAGAAACGACCCGTAAGAACCTTCGCGGTAAGGAAGACAAGTTTCAGATTAAAAGTAATCAAGATAAGCTATTGCCTTCGTTACGCACGTCGCGACTCTGCATTGGATTTAACGTTATATATACGCCGACCGGTCCTTTTTCCGTTCGTCTCTTATTCCGTCACGACGATCGATCGGCTTCGGTATTTCCTGCGGCCGCACTTCCTGCGGAGAGATCGCGCAATTCCAGTTAATGAAAAATATCACTCAAAGCGGCTTGCGTGGATATTAATGCACTCTTATTTTAGAATATTACTTTCAATTTTTTCCGCTGAAAATCTGACTAAACTCTTTTGCGAAAGAGAGACGTTACGTCGCGCATTTTAATATTTAAACACAAACAAATAAAAAAAAATGTAAGAGACAAAAATATAACAAATTAAAAACTTGAAGATAAAAGTTGAGGAATAAAATCAATATATAATCTGATGCTTATATAATTATTAGAAAATATTACTATCATAAATCTGAAAAAAATTATAAGAATGTAATATCGAAAATGTAATATCGAGTTTTCAAAGATATAGATATTATTTATATCGCTGTTAATACTGCAACGCCATTGTGCGTCAAAAACAATCATTACGATGATAAAATCACAGTAACAATTTCTATAATCCAATATGCAATATATTGATAAATAATATATTTCGTTATTTGTCGTTCTCAAACTATTGCTAAATTATAAAACTGGCTGCTACAAACGCTTCAACGATTTAATCCATAACGAATCTCTTTGACGCACGATATATCGCAGTATTAACGATAACACAAATTGAAGATATTTGAATAAGGAAGTAATCTTTTTAAATTCTATTTTTAACGAACGTAATTAAGCCTACATTCTTATTTTAAAACGAATTAAAATAAATTACGCGAATAAACATTATTATACAAAAGTAACGAATGGAGCTTCAAAAATGTTGTTATAATTGTAACACTCATTTTAAAAAATGGGTCAAACGGAAATCTTTTTATTTCCTCGATAAAATAAAGGGAAAATTTTAAGGGCCCCTTTTCTTTTTTAAAATTCCGTCATTATAATCGTAAAATAAAATTCTATCATTTTTGTCATTTTCTAAAAACGATTTCAATCCTCAACGTGGCTCGCGAACTGCCTGATAAAAGTCTTACTTTTACAAAATCGAACTGGCTAAAACGAAATTTGGCTACCTGCCAACGAGAGCGGTAGGAAAAGGGGCTCGCGTACGTGGAAAAAGCGGGTGTGAATATTTAAAGCGACAAACGATTCGTTTTACTCCCGTCGCGCGGTGCTTAAATGCCGTCGTCGCCGAAAAGCTCGACGAGAGACCGGCGCGGCTTCGGGCTGCGCCGCGCCGCGCCGCGCCGCATCGCAAATACCCCGAGCGAGCGCATTCGGGCTCGCTATGGGCGCGCACACACAGCGTGCACCGCAATTCGTTAGGGGAAATTGGCGCATCAAACTTTCGTTTTTATTTTTTAATTCGCTGCCTCACCGAACGGCAGGCGGTGTGGGCAGTGCCCCGCCGCGCTTTCATTCCCCGTCCGCCGTGTGGTAGCCGCGCTCTTTTCATTTCGTTTTCGCGATTTATGGGCTGCGCACTCGCCGGACTGTCTGACCCCGGCCGCTCGGATCGGCAACGAGCGTGATTTACAAGCGAATCATAATCGACGAGAAATCGATACGATTTATCGCGAAATAACGAAACGGAATAACTTGTCCGCCCACACGCCCGCCGCGCCGCGCCGGCACACGGCCCGTTTCCGCTTCCTTTGTACAGCTGTCTGCCCCGAAAATCCATTATACCGGGAGAGAGTAGTGCCGCCGCCACTCGACGATACTTGACTGTCGCGCAAATATCAAAAAGGCAAGACCGTGCCTTCGACTTCAGTGGAAGTTAAGTATCCGGCTGTATTACGTTATTCATGCTGCCGCGTCAGCATGATATTGTGTGAACCAAGTTGTATAGCGTTGCGAACTGATGAATATGAAATTTAGGGCATACGGTATAACGTACGAAATTATCATCGGTTTACCCGCGTTTAATTTATTATGTGTACCTAAAGTCGGAAACTAATGAATAAACTTCAGCTTTTTCACTCAACAGCGAAAAATAAAGAAAAAAAGAATTTAACGATTTTTAACTATAAACTCGGCTTTAAGCAACTTGAATTACGAGTACTAACTTTGTTCGTACAACAGCCACCGAGTAAACAAGTACTCATTTAGTAAAGAGTATATATTATTACTCGCGTAATTCTGTTATTAATAAATTAATTTGTTGATATTAAACATTTTATTCTTCCTTGCTAATTCGAGAATATTAAATAACCACAACTCTTTCGACTAAAAAAATTTTTTTTAAAATTAAATAATAAACACATAAACACGTCGTAAACTGAAAGCTTGACTATTAATTCGACAACAATTATAATAAACATATGTGGTACATCGAAAATTGGATCAATTTAGTCAAAATCAGATTTGCGTAGTCAGTTTAAAATAGCATAGATTATGTAAATGCAGGGAATATTGATAATATGGTGTTATTTTGTTTAAATAGAATAATAATATTAAATGAACTTTAGTTTTCGCTATCTCCGTGTTTATATCAGTTAACATAAACTTTACTTCTAAATAGCGTCCATGTGTTCCAATTTTGTATTAATTTTTTACGTATTACTTATATTATTTATTTACATATTTGCCTTGTGTTAAGTTAACATAAAAATTAGAGTGGATAAATTGGGACATGTGAAATGTATTAAAAACACAAAATTTTTTACTGTGTATATACACATGAGTGTACATGATACGGAAATGTATGCGATAGTTCACAATGTATTGCTCGGGTCCGTATATACGCTAAGCACAAAAAAATGATTGTCCGAATCAGAAGTATAATATTGCAGACTTAACAATTCGACAATACCATCTATTACCTTTAAATATCAATTTGTGTATTTTAGCGTTTTCTTACTCGTTGTCTGTGACATACTGTAATAAATAATTTTTTAAAATAATTATATTGCCTCTAAAAATCATGTTTAGATATGTAATAGTAATTTTATGTTAAATTTCAAACACGGATGCTCTTATGATACACAATGATAATTGTACATGTAGGTACGAGAAAGAGGAGACTTAAAATAACTTCCTCTCGTACGCGCATAAAATTATAAAAATATAATTACAATGGGGACATGTTCTCTAAATTATTAGCAATACCTAAATGCATAATCGTCATTTCATTACTCGCGTTTCGCTATCAGCAATAATTAAAGAAACCTTTTAGCGCGATTTCACGGAGCGAAAACCGATGGCGGAGCGTAGCTTTATGAGCTCAATTGCGCATAAAAAATTTACTAATTGCTTTATCCCGTTTCCAAGCGTGTAATACGGCAAGAATTCGAAAAAATTGAGACGTTCGGACGCATGCGTGACATTATTATATTAAAAAATATTAAAATAAGCGTATATCGCCGTGTGTCTTTAACGAGCGTTACCTACTCGTCCGTTAAAGCTGAATTAACGGCGCACCTGCCCGTCCTGATAATCGCGAGTCCATTTATGATAATCGACGGCTTGCTAAAATTTCATTCGCTCTTCCATTTAACCGCGCAGTTAAACGAGATAATTAACTTGTAATCGCCTCAGGGCCCAGGGCTCGATTCACGTCTATCGCGCTTCTTAATTGGACGAAATCTCTCCATACTTTTTTAATAAATTCCCGTGATTGGCGTATCGATCGCCCATGCAAATACCGGGTGGCCATTGAATTTCTAATATTCGCTCTTCCAGAAGCAGTACTTGCTTCGCTGGTTGGCCCCGCTGATCGTACAATTTGAATAAGCGGTTTTCCACCATCTCCTCGACCGCGGTTCTCCCCCCTCCCCCTCCCCGTCGTCTCTCTTTTTCTCTCTGTCCCTCTATGCATTCCGACCGTCCGCGCCCACTTCCGTCGTTTAGACTGTCAAATACCATTCACTCTTTTGCACTTCCTCCTATCTCCCTCCCTCCCTTTCTCTCTCATTCTTGGCCCCGCGAGACACGTATGCGCACTCGTTTCGGATGTTAACGGAGGTCGATTCGGGACTAACGAGCAGACGATCCAATTATAGAATTTTCATCTGAACACATTTGCCAGGCGTCGAAGCCTGCTCGCTTTTTGTATAGTTAAAGCGAACACTTGCGCACCGCGCTTGACCGTGATGGGTATTAGCCCAACCCGATCGGGGAAGCGCGTTTAACCGATCGATCCCGATACCCAGCAAGGTGGTGAGCGAAAAATTACAGGGCACGGCGACACACCAGCAGATTACGGCGATCACCGATGACGGTGCGCGGCGATGTCGGAATTCCAACATTTGTACCGAATTATACGATTTATTTTTAATTCCACGGAACGCGCTTTCCTCTCTGCGGCGGACGTATTCGGTTTTGGTTTGGAGCGCATCAATATTTGCAAAAAATATTTTGCAGCGGAATAAAATCAAACGAAACAACGTAAGTTAATAACTCAACGCGCGCGCGGCATCGGGGAATGCCCTCCGCTTTGTGATTTGTACGCGTGCGACGCTATTGTCGTTTGTCATTATCAAACGATGAATAATAAAAAAATACTCCGTATCCAAATAACGATGTTCAAAAAAGCGGAATATGTCATAACGCGACCAATATTATTTAGCTCGCTGCAAGCTCTCCGCGATAAACTCCAGATTAAACTTCGAACGACGACACGTCGACTTTCTTGTTGGATTTTCTCTTGAATATCATAAGGGATATGGTTAGCATAGAGAACTGGATACTTGGAAGGCACTGACCTCCGTCGATATATTCAATTTGCATTTAGATATCTACTAGCTGAAATTTTCCAATGAGGGTAACTTTCACCGGATTGCGAATAGGGATTTTCAAATAATCGATTTACGTTGCGTTGCACGTGGTACAGATACTAAACAGTATGCAATAATTTCCTTAGACGCTTTTTTTTTAATGACACTAAATATCTTGCATGATTTAAATATGTTAAACCAAAGTTAAATTTTCCCATATTCAGTAAAAAATTTTGTGTTAAATTTAAACATATTTCATATGTCCTAATTTATCCACTCTAATTTTTATGTTAATTTAACAAAAGGTAAATATGTAAATAAATAACACAAGTAATGTGAAAAATTAACACAAAATTGTAACATATCGACGCTATCTGGAAGCAAAGTTTATATTAAATTAACATATTTATAATGTTCAATTTAATTGAAAGAAAATGTTATTCTTTCTTCCCTTTTTGTTGCAAAAAACAGAAGACAGCGACATCTCTTTATGATATAGTATAACATAAGAAAATATTGATTTAAGTTTAACAGATGGAAACTCTTATAAAGAGGAAAGTAACACAACTTACAATTAGGTGTTCATTTTACCACATAAAATACATCAACAAGAATTCGTGCATTTACATATAAATTGTGTTATTTTAACTCTTAGAAATGTTGAATATTAACTTAACACAGAAAAGTCAAAATAACACAATGACAATATGTTACATTAACACATATGTTACATTACGTTAAAAATTTAACACAAAAATTATTACACCGATAGAAATCCACTCAAATACAAAATGTTTTTTACCGTGCATAGTTATAAGTGATAAGTTATGAATGTCATGTCAAAATATTCACATATGCGCATATTGTTATATGGAAAGATCGTTAACCTTTTCTTCGGCATCGTGTTAGTGCGGTGATAACGCAATTTTGCCGGGTCCAAAATGAGATTTTCCTTCGAAATTACGTTACGGATTTCGTTTTCGAAAATAATACGTGGCCGATTAAACGCGCGTTCAGGGCGAATCCACTTACAAAACACTTCTCGAGAAATGCTTCCACGTTTCGTAACACCTGCGGGATTAAACCCTTCGAAATGCGGCACGCTAATTCCGCTAATTCCGGGAAAGTGAGAAGCTTACTTCGTGAATGGAAATTCTACGCGTAGAGAGCTCGAAGAAAAGACTGCAGAAGATTTTCTGCGTTTTCCTCGGCTTTTACAAATTTCAGCCTTCAACGTGACCGTGTAAATTTTCGACCGTGCTAAAAGCCGCGGGATATAATGAACGTGGCATTGTAGTCAAAAATTACTTGATCAAATTCGAACGAAGAGATGTTGTTATCAAAAGTTTTTTATGTCTGAAATTTGCATGTTTGATTTCTTGCACCTGAAATCTCATTGCGGCGAGTAGGGCAATCAGTCAGAGGATAATTTCTCTCGCGCGGGCATTTATCTCGAGCGCGCTGCAATTTCGTCAACCGCTAGCTAAAGATAAAGTCATAACAAATAACTCGCTGGCCTCGCTGCTGATCAATAGCGACGGTATAGGTCGGTATCGGGCATTAATTCCCGCTCAAAAAAGCCTCATTTTTTTGCTGGGTGACGCGACGCGGTTTATCGGCGCATTCTGGGCTTCGTCGGAATGACGAACGCGCCTGAATTTACAAATTTGACCAGTCCGAGTAGCGCGCGTACGATCCAATCAAAAAATCAAATTGCGATCGTCATCGTTTATCTCTTAAACAAACGAAACACGTTTGTTGCGATAGGTGGCTCGTCGCTGATCACGAAAAAATATTGTATATATTCGTTATATTATGGGAGCCACAGAGAGAGAGAGAGAGAGAGAGAGAGAGAGAGAGAGAGAGAGAGAGAGAGAGAGAGAGAGAGGGGGGGGGGGGAGAGAGAGAGAGAGAGAGAGAGGGGGGGGGGGGAGAGAGAGCTTCAGCGCGGGATTTCGGAGACCGCGAATAATTTCTATTATTATAGTCATCATAATGATATTTGCATCAATGATGGAAGTAAAATAAAGCATCTCATAATTGAAAACTCGCCAGATCGGCAAGGTAACTTCTATACAGTATCGGAATCTCGCATCTTTCAACGATTTGCATACAATGTTGCGCAATAGACAAGCTATGTTAAAGAGGAGCATTTTACGTATCGATAAACTTCAACTCGTATTTCAGATAGTGAGTAAACGATCGCTATCAAGCAAAGTATTGCCTCGTAGAAGATAGTAGTACCTCTGTGTACCATGAACGTTCGTAATAATAGTTCCGCCAGGACAGAAATTCGCAAAAGGGATGCGCAGCGCCGGGGTTAATAATGGCATTCCGAAATCGGGGGAATAATTTCGGAGTTAGTTTCAACAATTTATATTTGCGGTTTTATCGGTTCGAGATAAAACAAGCGACGTAATAAAGAAATACCAGCAATTCTGAAATTTTCCTCTCAAGAATGGAGGGGAAAAAAAGGAGAAGTATCGCGTATCGCGAACTCTTGCAATTTTCGTTAGTAAAAAAAATGCAAAATTGACGAACGACGAAACGGGATCGAGATTTTCCGCGACACGGGACCTCTTTGTGATAATGTATAATGGTCAGGTCGCGGTAACTATTCCGACATGAGATAAAATCGCGAAAGGCCAACAAAGTGACGTGTCAGCGAGCGCGCGAAAGGGGTGTGGCGGGTGCCGGGTGAGGGTAGTTGTAACAGGATTCCAGTATCGGAGGGTAATTTCACGGTTCGACGCGCAGTCGACTAACCGGCCGACCACTGGACACACATTTGTACCAATCGTGTACATATATATCTCCCGTGTGGTCACATCCCGGCACATGGTTCTCCAGGTGCGGGTGCACGATGGTGCGACGCCAATCGGAGGCCGTTTAGTTCGTGGACCCCTAAACCGGTCGCGTTTAATATCGACGTCGTTCTCTCCTCTCTCACACTCTCGCGCGGCATCCGCGCGCGCGTTTACGAAGTTCACCGAAGCCGCGAAACCGTAAAGTTCCCGGACGGGCGCGCGGATTGCAAAACGCTTCCTCGCTCCCGCGAAGTGCGGCGGATTAGACTTTCAATCAACCAAGGCTACCACGCCGCATTATTAACGGCCAAAGTGAGGAGGAACAAAGAGTTAATAGAGTTTACGATCTTATCGATTGGTATGCAAATAATGAATAGGCGGGCGTTTAACTGTTATATCGTACTGTTCGATCATTGGTGGTGGTTGGTGTTGATTTATTATTATTATTATGTTAACCACCACAACTCTGTTATTAGTTCGCTAAATTCTGATGAAGCTGATATAATCGAGATAATTCTGATGTAGATCGGTGTGTTTATACTTCACATTTAACATTAAATTAACCATGTCACATTCACCGGGGGATAAATTATGCGATCTTTATACATGAAATAGCTTCAAAATCAAATGAGTACATCGAATGGTAAATGTAAGTTACTTATAAATACACGAGCTCTTTAATTTTGAATTATAACATCAGAATCTAAATTTTATTCGTATTTCTTTAGATGTACTATGCGTTGTATACTAACATGCTATATATATAAGTACCAAAATATTATATTTAAATAATGCTAAACTATTATACATAATGTAATGCTCAAATATAAGTATGTAAGTTAGCGTAATACAAATTTTGTTTCTAAGTAATCAATTTAACGTAAATTTAGCATATGAGAAATTGGAACTTTCAGAGATTTATACAAAAATGTACTTGAGCAGAATCTTAAAATGTAATAACCGGCAAAGTTATACCGGATAATGTCAGAATCTCATATATATGTAAACATGTTGCGTAAGATACAATATTCTTTCATTAATTAATGAACGGAGAGATTCTGTATGAACATTGCATGCATAATCAATTATTGATGTCACGAG
The DNA here is from genome assembly GCF_030848795.1 of Temnothorax nylanderi. NCBI lineage: Eukaryota > Metazoa > Arthropoda > Insecta > Hymenoptera > Formicidae > Temnothorax > Temnothorax nylanderi. Next base: position 10,132 of record NW_027249576.1, on the reverse strand, counting down.
ATACAGTGTCGCATATATTACGCGCCTACCATGGCCGTATACATTTGCACGTGAACATGCAATCCTAAAGCCACGAAGCCATAAAGCTTCGCGATAAATCGAGGCTCTAAACCGAGAACATCGAGTCCCTCGGGAAAGGGAAGAGATTCGATAAAGTCAAAATACATACCATCGACGATAATCGATCAATAAGCCAATCCTCTTTGATTTCTACTTTTAGATAATAGAACGGATGTGTAGATCGAACGCCAAAATAGAGATTGAGATATTCTATATTTATTTTTTCTGTATGTTATCAATGCTATATATGATTTTTTAAAGAAGCTACATTAGATAATTTTCACAATTAACTTTACGCTACGTTGTAATTACGTCTAGAAGCGCTCCGTATACCTCGCAAACTAATCTACATATCTACTTTTCATCCAGAGAAGTGCGACATTTTTAAAATTGGAAATCCGGATTCGCAACCGTCCGTATCTTTTTTGCTGACGATACGCCGGAGCGCGCCGCGCGCGCGAGGCGAAGCTCCGAAGCCATAAAGTCGCGGTGGTAAATCGAGTGGACCCTGCGGGCTCTCGCGCGCAGTCAGAACCGCGTGTATAAAGTCTCGCGGGGGAAAGAGATTCGATAAAACTAAAATACCCGGACGCCACTGGGTCTAGGCGAGATTTCTGCTTGTGATACATGATCCACCCGAGATGAAGCGTTATTCCTGCCCGGCGCTCTAACCCGATGATACACACGGTTGTTTTTAGATTCACTCCCGATGCTATCAATGGCGCGGCATGTTATACAGAGGAGTAAAAATACGAGTGAAATGTTCTTAACGTTCTGAACATTTTTCGCTATAATTTGTTGTATACGCGCGTGTAACTCCAAACAGGACTAATATGCCCGCTAGGTCAGATAAGCAGACGGTCGAGCGATGCTGTATATATAGGCAACGCCGTGATCCAACCAATTTGGTTTTGGAATACGGGTAATGGGCCAATTGGAGGCTCGAGCCCGATGAACGACGAACGATGCCCCGAAACCTGATTATAAAGCATGATCCGAGCGCGCACGTTTCATCCATCATCCACTCGAAACGAGACTCGTCGCGATATCGTAGAAGCTCTGAGCGATGAAGGGGATCAAATCGGGTCAGAAAGAGAGACGCTTGCGCGTTTGCGGATGGGAGAGATGCCGTGGGATTTGAATTCTACGCTGCCATATTACCCCCCACGTTATATTGTACCTACGTCGCGTCGGTCGGGCGGATACGAGCTTTAGGAGTACCTCGCATTATATGACTTATGGTGCGCGCGCGCAGCGGGGGACGGGAACGGGGGGTACAGCGAGATCGCAGATAGAGAGGAGGGCGAAAGAGCGAACTGATCCGCGCGGGTGTTTGTGTATACGCGTCTATTCATCTGGAAACGGAAAATGATCGCACCCGCGCGCCGCCGCTCGTCTATATTGCCTCGGTATCGCGCCGCGCTAAAATTAATCGCGAAATGATGCGTCCAGCACACCGGGCGAAATGTCATCGGAAACCCGGTGATGGCCTCATGGCCATCCGCGTACGCGCTCACCGCGGCGCCTCGACATCGACGTTCTGCTTTCACGATTATTCCGCGGCTCTTTATTGCCGCGCGATACGGAATTACCGGCTCTGCGTCTATACAATTTATTCATTTCAGATTAACGCGACATTTACCCGTTACGGTACACTAACGAGTGTACCTCATCGATACTCAAAATAGTATATATTTGTATTTACACATAAATGTGTGGGTGTGTGATCCTCTAACAAAACTACATGTATGAATTTTAGTTAGCAAAATTGCAATAAAAATAAACAAATCGACAAATAAAGAAACGATAAAAAAGACATTCGGTAAATTATTTTCCTATTTATTTAATTCTGGTAATTCTCTGTTTATCTTTGAAGTAATTTTTGTTATTTCGACATAGTATATATTGAAATCGCCATTGAAAATCGACAAAATGTCTCAGATTGACTAAATTACGAATAGCTAAATGTAGTAAAGGAAGAAGACGCTTCGAAACGAATTTTATACACATTATATGTCTCCTTTGTGAATTAAAAGACGATAATTTTATTGCGCGCAGGCGCTAGACGGTAGGAAATCACTGGCACGACATAGCCAGTTAATTACGCTAATTAGATGCGGGCCACTTCGTTCAGTGTACAGTTATAGTTATCGACGTGCTATTGTTTAACGCGTAATTTCAGCCTCGGTGCGCCGTGATTCATCGCGCGAACACAAATTATTTCGCGCCAAAGCTTTCGATTTGCCTGTCATGCGCCGCGCCGTTTTGTTCGCAGCTCGTTACGGCGAATATCGTGGACCGCGCGCTGCTTTTATCGCCTATAGTCCCCCTCGTCAACGCAAGATCAATATCTAATCAAGTGTCGCGCGCGGTAGTTAGAACGGACGATCAGAAATCAGTTCGGCCGTGATAAAAACTTCGCGTCCGACAGGAACGGTCAAACAATGGCGACGCTATAAAATATTTTTAATGTAAATTTAAATATAAAACACTTCAATTTTTACAATTTGAATATAAAACATTGCAATTTTTGCAATTTAAATGTCCAGTTTACCTATCCGGATGTGAGCATGGAATAGTTATTTGCGATATCGACTCTTTTATAGATGCACATTTAATCTTCATCGCATTTATCAAATACAGATTTGTACTAGAAAATAACATGTATTTTTTCTCTTATTCTATTAATGTGCAAGTTTTCAAATTAGAATTTAAAAATTGTTATTTTATCGTGATTTTATAAGTTTAGCAACATTGAAACGCTTTAATACAGAAAAATAATATCCTGAATATACATATAGGCGCCGACTTTGTAGGGGCAAAGTAGGGGAGACCGGGGCGAAGTCGTTACTATTTTTTCGGTGCCGATTTTTAACAACAAAACAAATAATTTTAGTAAAATGTGGTATACCGTTGTACAAAGTGAACCCTTGGCTACAAAATTTATACGGACATTTTTGGTCTACGTCGCTTTGTTCAACTGGTATAGAGTCAAAACGACAAAGGTGCAAAAATTGAAATGTCAAAATTGCCGAGGCGGAGTCGTCACTCCATTCTCGGACTGAATTTGAAATAAAAATTCATAATTCCGATCATGAAAAATGATAGGATGCATTTTATTAATTATTTTTTAATAGAAAAATGGAAACATTAATTAAAAACACGATAGTGGAAAATAATTACAAGAAAAGCGCACACACTTATGTGCCCTACGCTCGCACGTTTCTCGTCAGCTCTATTCTGTCATCTCTGAGCACACGCAGCACATATTATTCAAGTCCTCGCCGGACTCCGACCACTGCTGCTTCTTTGACTTCGATTTTCGCCCGAAGCCTCCGTGATATGGCTTGGTGATGACTTCGCCCCGGACACAAGTTTCAAGTTTGGTCGCTCATAAAATATTAGAAATCAATGAAAATAAAAAAATTTCACTGGATTCGTGTTCAGCATGCATTACTCTTTAGAATCACTTACTTTGAGATTCGGAGACACAATAATATTTCAGATATTACAAATTTTCAACGCGCAAAAAATTTTACTTACGACCTCCGAAAACACGTTTGCCTCGATAAGAATCATAACATGGCACATAACCTCACTAAACTCCGTTGGTCACGTGGGCACCATAAGTCGCGTTTACAGTATTAATGGCGAGTTCACACAACATACAGATTTCGAGATAATTGCAATGACGACTCCGCCCCGGTGACGAGTTTGCCCCGGTCTCCCCTACTTTTTGCTCCCCCAATAATTTTGAAATGACGAGTTTTGAAGATGTAGTTTGCTACAGCAGGAACAATATCTTGTGGATTTGCTACCAGATTTGCCCCCAAATTTATAAAATTAATTTTAACGACTCCTATAATTACGTGTGGAGGACGAGCGTGGCCTAGTAGACAGCGCACTGGTCTATTGACTAAGTCCCGGGTTCGATCCCCGGTAGAGCTAGAAAAATTACATTCGCTCGTTCTCCTCTCGGAAGGCAATGGCAAACCACGTAGAGTATTCTTGCCATGAACACTTCTCTAAAAAATATATAGCCGTTCGGAATCGGCGTTAAACTATAGGTCCCGTATACAATGTGTATAATCTACGTGCACAACACATGTATATGAAGAGAAGTCACCACGCTCGGACACGAGTAATAGGACTAAGAAGAAGGATAAATACGTGTACTGCCGAACGGTTATTTTCTTCTTTAAGGTTACTAACTTATTTACGAAGTACCATGACATAAAATCCCAGGTAATAAAGTTATATTTAAATGTTATTGTTAACGAGTTTATTAATCGAAATGAAATCCATCGTGCGAACTTTTACGATTATAAGTGTAAGTTTTTTTTTCCGAATTTGTATGTGCATTGAATATTCTGCTTGTACCTACACTTTGTTTTACATGTAGGGGAAACCGGGGCTAGAAGTTCCGATTTTAAAACAACATAAAAAATTACTGGGAAACAATGTACTTATACTTTTCATATCGATTTATTTATTGTTAAAATTATTCTAGTTTAAGGTTTTAAAAGTTATTTGTTTTATATTAATTATTATAGGTTTCTCGTAGAAAGTCATTTATTTGTGACAGGTCGGAGCGGAACTTCTTGCCCCGTTGTGGGGTAAGTTGTTACTAAGAAAATAATTATTCCCTTTCAAAAAAATATTCTACTTTTGAGTTGAATAAAGCAAAAGAATTGTTTTCATGATAAAAGTTAGTAGCTATGAATGACGGATGGTATGAGTAAGTTTAAAATTTTTTTTGTAAACCAAGTCCACTTCCTGGCTCCTCTCTCCTCTCTCCTCCTCTCCCCCTCCTCTCTCTCCTCTCTGTAGCTGAAGTTAATAAATTATTATTCATATATTAAGAAGTCAACAATCATAAACATTATCTTTGAGATAGATCACATCTATAACAATAACCCATCAATCTGCCTTATATAGTAAATCTTTGTACTTCGTGAGACCAGTGGTAAATTTTTACCAATCATAAATCTAACCTAATTAATCAGCCTTTTAAAAACGAAATAAAAAACTACAATAAATCATCATCAGAATCAGAGTTTGGACAAACATAGAATGCTTTGTTTATGTTTTTTATTATGACAGGAAAAGTAAAATTTCGCCTGACGTCAACGCTTGACTCATTTACTCCTCGAAGAGTCGCCGAAACTTGCCCATTTGTTTAATTGTCGATGTATGTATCCTCTGTTTGTCTCATTTGAATGTTTGTCGTGTTTTGCGTTATTCGTTATTAGCGAGCTCCGTTGAGTTTGATAAATGGTAACATTGGTAACGCGCGTGCACGAAAAGATTAATATCGATCCATATAGATAGATCCATATAGGAGTTAGATCAGGAAATTGGGGAGGGAAACGGTCCGCGCGCTGCCGTTAGGAAGCAAAGAAGGACACTTCCCTTCCGTCTGTTGAAGCGGCTAGTCGAGGAATAAATATAAAGTATAGAGATTATGAGATAGTAAATTTATACAAAGTGTAAAATATTCTGTAAGTTCAATTGTGATTGAAGACAGCTTAGTCAGAGAAGCCTGTACAGTGAGTAAAAAAAATTATATTTCTTTGCCTTAAACAGTAATTGCAATGTGATAGCAGTCTTGCAAATCCATTCATTCTACGGGTCCTCCAACGGAACCCCTCTTGTGACGTCTCGTGCGAAAATTTATAATAATATAAGTTTATCAGTTCTTCTAAAACTGATTGGCGCCCAATTTAATTATTTATTATTTGTTGTCGAGCCAGATTATTTATTTATCATTTATTTATCATTTATTTATTATTATTTATTATTATTTATTATTATTTATTATTATTTATTATCATTTATTGCCAGATAAATTAGTAGAGCCCTGCCAGCCGAAGGACCCCGGCCGCGGCAGGTGAAGGATAAAATAATCCTGTCTCATTATACATTTCGAATGGGCCCAGTTTTTGCAAAGCAGACACTGATTCCACTTTTCTCAGGGTTGTGATTTGGAATATGCATCGCAACAAATGATACAATAATATTCCAAGCTGTCTTCCTCATCATCGTTTTCATTTTCTTCTTGGAGAACCTTTCGGTTAGCACTCGATATTTGCCTTTTCCTTTTCTTTTTCCTATCTCTTTCCCTTTGTTTTTATTCTTTAAACTTGGTTCTTCCTGTTTTCTCTTCTTATTTAACTGAGATGGGGTAAGTTGTTACGGTAACGACATGCCCCAAGTCACGGTAACAACTAACCCCAATTGACACGTAATGTATCAACTTGATAAAATTTTCTATTTATATATCAAAGTAGGTTAATAAACGCTGCTACATAATGTTGTTAGATAGTATTCGACCAATAAACACGATCCATTTAATATCTATAACACTAAATAATCGAAATAAACTAAAAAATAATAACAATCGGAAAATATAAATACTTACTTGGTGCGCGACTAACTCTTTGCTTATAAGTACACGGCCCGTTGGCAAGGATGCTACTAAAATGGCCGACGCGGTGCACGGTGGCGCGATCGGCGAGCGCATCGAAATATGCTTCAAGAATATTATTTCTTTTTTTTATCTTAGACTTAAGACCACTGGAAAAACTTACCCCCGGAACATTTAACCCCGGGGGGGGGGGGGTTAAATCCCTACGCATATAATCTACATATTTTTGTATACTTCTCCCCTCCCCCTAGGTAATGTATAAAGGTTACTAAAAAAATGGGCACAGTAACAACTGTGCCGCAAGCAACACGTAGAACTACGTCAACTGTCACTATTTCATGTTAAAGTATTCGTGATCAAGGGAGGCCAAGGCCCACACAGGGCTGTAGCGCCGAGTTCATCATCAGTGACAGTTGACGTAGTTCTACGTGTTGCTTGCGGCACAGTTGTTACTGTGCCCCTTTTTTGTTTTTTGTTTGTTTGTTTTTTGTTTGTTTTTTTATTTGTTTTTTTATTTGTTTTATTTGTTTGTTTTTTTGTTTGTTTGTTTGTTTTTTTCTTTTTTTTTGTTTGTTTGTTTTTTGTTTGTTTTTGTTTGTTTGTTTTTTTATTTATTTATTTATTTATTTTGTTTGTATTACATTTAGCTTACATCGAGAGCTTTAGCAACAACGTAGAACTACGTCAACTGTCACTGATGATGAACTCGGCGCTACAGCCCTGTGTGGGCCTTGGCCTCCCTTGATCACGAATACTTTAACATGAAATAGTGACAGTTGACGTAGTTCTACGTGTTGCTTGCAGCACAGTTGTTACTGTGCCCATTTTTTTTTAAAACATAAATTTATTTTAAAGAAATAAAACAATAAATGTTTTTCTATATTTACTTTTTAATATCTCATACTATGTAGCATTAAAAACATAATTAAAGAATAATATCCGTTATTGAAAATCATATGTCTTTGAAATATCGCCGATCAGTCCGAAGAACTCGATGCTTGTTGGAAACGCACACGAATCGCAGTATGCTCGATGGAGATCTATGGCAGAAAGCATAGGATACTCATATAATGTAAGATAGAACGCGCAGGATGCTCGAATAAGAAAGCTTACAGAATGCTCGCAAGATACTCGCTGGCAAAAGTCGCAGGACACTTTATAATGTTTAATTGCAGGAATCGTAGGAGCTTTTCTCGTTATAGCCGACTCAAAGTTAACATAGCAATCAAGATCAGAAAAACAATTTTTAGAAACTTCAAAAATTGTTATATTTTTTAATTTTCGTCTACATTGATTTTACTTACGTTGCAAAGGGGGACTAAAGAAAGTTGGTATTGAATTTGGCGAAGATCGTTGAAGGGGTAACCGATATTTAATAATTTTATAAGAAAATTTTATTAACCGATTTACTTTGGCGAGAATCGGAAAAGGGGTTACCGATTTCTGCAAGAAATTTATACTCAACACTAGGAGGATTCTGTAGTATATTAAAGGGTACCCCACGGTAAGATAGGCAAAATGCCACTGTCAATGAAACGGAAAAATTACTTTGGATTTGCATAAGTACACTAAAAAAAGAATTTTCTACGATTTTTCCGACCATCCATCCCCCCTCCTTTTTCTAGTGGCACCAAAAAACCGCTTTTTTCGAAAATTATTTTTTTTCTCCGGTTCCTTCATGTTAAAAATTTTGAAAAAATTTGAGAATATAGCTTATAAAAAGTACTTAGCACACAATTTTTTTTAGCTTTAGGCGCGTTGAATATCTAACCTAAAAAAATAAAATAAGTATTTGAATCAATTTTTTTCTAATTTCTTTGATAGTTGCAGATCTAATTACTCTAGAAAATTGTATATTTTAGTGTTCTACATGTATTAGAATTTTTTCAGATTTTTTGGAATGGTGGGCCGTACTAAAAAATGCGAAAAACCCTATTTTTAGCCACTTTTGGGCTTTTTATGGTCCTCAAATGATTGATAGTGCCTTAACTGACTCTAAAATAAACATAATATATTACTTTTGGATATATGTTGTCAATATTTGATACATTCCGATACGTCTCATATGTTCTTGAGCATGAAATCAGTCATAACTCAACGAGAAAACCCTACTTTTTGTATAAAAGTGCCTATTTTTCGTCGATTTCTGGATTTTTGGTTATTTTATCTAAGTTTTTTTGCATATGATTGGTAAATGTGAATATAAATATAATAAAAAAATTGTACCTCTTATACATATATTTCAAAGAAATCGTTCATTTATTCAAATATATACATTTTCATGAAAAAAAAATTAATTTTTATGATTCCATGATCGTCTCTTTAATCCTCCTCGTCACTATCTTCCTCAATTACTGGTGTTACTTCTTCGAAGTCAAACAATGTTGTAAGTATCTCAGCTGGTCGAATAATCCTTGACAAGTATCTTGCATGAGACAGGTAAAAAACTATGGCGATATCAGGTTGATATTACAAATCTTATTTACAATATCAACCTGATAGTGTGGGACTCAACGTTGTCAGACGTTATTGCTGTAACGGCGCTAATGGTAACAGAACTATAGGGTGTTGCTCGCATATAGCCGCCATAGTTTTTTACCTGTCTCATGCAAGATACTTGTCAAGGATTATTCGACCAGCTGAGATACTTACAACATTGTTCGACTTCGAAGAAGTAACACCAGTAATTGAGGAAGATAGTGACGAGGAGGATTAAAGAGACGATCATGGAATGATAAAAATTAATTTTTTTTTCATGAAAATGTATATATTTGAATAAATAAACGATTTCTTTGAAATATATATGTATAAGAGGTACAATTTTTTATTATATTTATATTCACATTTACCAATCATATGCAAAAAAAACTTAGATAAAATAACCAAAAATCCAGAAATCGACGAAAAATAGGCACTTTTATACAAAAAGTAGGGTTTTCTCGTTGAGTTATGACCGATTTCATGCTCAAAAACATATGAGACGTATCGGAATGTATCAAATATTGACAACATATATCCAAAAGTAATATGTTATGTTTATTTTAGAGTCAGTTAAGGCACTATCAATCATTTGAGGACCATAAAAGGCCCAAAAGTGGCTAAAAATAGGGTTTTTCGCATTTTTGAGTACGGCCCACCATTCCGAAAAATCTGAAAAAATTCTAATACATGTAGAACACTAAAATATACAATTTTCTAGAGTAATTAGACCTGCAACTATCAAAGAAATTAGAAAAAAATTGATTCAAATATTTATTTTATTTTTTTAGGTTAGGTATTCAACGCGCCTAAAGTTCAAAAAAATTGTGTGCTAAGTACTTTTTATAAGCTATATTTTCAAATTTTTTCAAAATTTTTAACATGGAGGAACCGAAGAAAAAAACTAATTTTCAAAAAAAGCGGTTTTTTGGTGCAACTAGGAAAAGGAGGGGGGATGGATGGTCGGAAAAATCGTAGAAAATTCTTTTTTTAGTGTACTTATGCAAATCCAAAGTCAATTTTCCGTTTCATTGACAGTGGCATTTTGCCTATCTTAACGTGGGGTACCCTTTGGCGTCAATCGTTGAAAAATTACTAATTTGCACATTTTATTTATTATATTAACAAATTTTTTATAGTTTTAAATGCAGAAATCGGCAGAAAATA
>NW_027249575.1:0-126608 GCF_030848795.1 Temnothorax nylanderi | reverse complement strand
TTTAAAACTGATTGAATTTTGGAAACTGATAAATTTTAAAGTTGTTTTTGTAATTCATAGACAATAGGTATAACGATAACTGTGTGTTAAGAGTTACCAAGACTGTTTAGTTTACAATGTAAGGTGCTTGCAGAAAAAATCGTTGCTTAAGTTTTGATTTGAATTTATAATGATCGTTATTTTTATATGTGGGTACTTACTAGAGTACTAGACGATATTAATGCATAAATATAAAAAAAACATTTTGTTATTGTGTTCTACTTCATGTCACTGGCTGAAACCAAAGTAATTTTTATAGGCACGATATTATCAGACCAGTTCGGTAATACCGCGTTTCCTCATTTTTGGGAAAATTGTTAATATTTTAGTTTGTGTTTAACTTTGAAGATTATATTATATATGGATAGCCAAATAAATTACCTATCTAAAACTGCACATTTTGTTTTTTTAAAACATTTCTAAGCTTAGATATACGCTTCAATTCTTAGGGGCTCGGTAATATCCAACTCTCCCCTACCATATGCGCCGCGCATGCGCGAAAAACCGGGCCGGATTCACATCAGATCGACGATGTTTTTACGCTGGAAATGCTTCCTCGGTATCTCGGCGTGAATCTGAGTTGCCGTTGCACGATAATCAAAGAACGATTTTTGAAATAATGTAGAGATGTAAAAATAATTAATAAACAAAAAAAATTGTAGTAAAAAATTATGTTGATCCCTCTTGCAGAAATTTTCATGCTTTGACCTATACGATCCTATTATTTTGACAATTCCTTTCCGAAAAAAATTCCGTAAAAGAGAAGACATATATTTTTTTGTTTGGCCTACAATTAATATTTCCGAGTGTAATATTTGTAAGAAATTGCATTTGTCGGTAACTGTTACTTTTAAGTTAATTAATATCTTGCAAATATTTAATTTTATATATACGTATGGGGTATTTTCGTTAACAAATATATTTATATAAAAACTATATTTTATATATTTATTTATGTCGAATAACCTGATATATATGTATATATAAAATTAAATATTTGCAAGATATTAATTAACTTAAAAGTAACAGTTACCGACAAATGCAATTTCTTACAAATATTACACTCGGAAATATTAATTGTAGGCCAAACAAAAAAATACGTGTCTTCTCTTTTACGGAATTTTTTTCGGAAAGGAATTGTCAAAATAATAGGATCGTATAGGTCAAAGCATGAAAATTTCTGCAAGAGGGATCAACATAATTTTTTACTACAATTTTTTTTTGTTTATTAATTATTTTTACATCTCTACATTATTCCAAAGATCGTTCTTTGATTATCGTGCAACGGCAACTCAGATTCACGCCGAGATACCGAGGAAGCATTTCCAGCGTAAAAACATCGCGATCGCGATCGCGCGAGCTAAGTGAGAGCGACAAGGAGGGAGTAATATTCTCCCTCTTGCTCGGCACTGCCGAGCGCTGCCGACACACCGATAGACCGAGCGTCACTCTGTGTGCGTAGTGGAGGGGGGCGCATGCGCGAAAAACCGGGCCGGAATCACATCACTGTGCTGGACTTCCCCGGATCCTCGCCTTACCGCATACCGGATTGCCTCTGTGCTATTTTGGATCGTCAATTGGATCGCCGTTGGACAACGAATGGATTGTCAACGCTGGATTTGGATCGCCGCTGGACAACGTTTCGTCGATACCAAAGGATCAGGTAAGTATCAGGTAAGTATTCACTAACTTAAGACACTTTTGTATAAATTAATGATCTTTTATTCTTCGATCACTTTACAGTAACACTTTGATTTCAGGATGGCCTTACAGACTTGAGAACTTTAGTTTCACAATATTCGTTTCGCGCTCTAACATGTTAGACTATAGTATCGCGGATGGTATCGATGCGCGCGGCTAAGTGCTCGATTGTATTCAGAGGACGCTTTCCCGACACGTTCGTACGCGTGTGCCTCTGTCGAGCGACTCCTCGAGCTCCGCTCGTCGCTCCGTCTCGCTGCCCCGTTACGGCTTCCCTCACCACGGCTCGCGCTCGCCTTTGTCTTCGACCGTGAGTCCGCATTCCTGTGTGTTTACCGCTCTCGTGCTTCAGCGTTAATCGTTTTTCTACGCATTCCGATCTATTTACCTCAGCCGTGTTGATCTGCGGAAATTTCCGCTCGCTGCCGTTCGCACGTTCTATATGCCGTCGCAATATAATTTCGCGATTTCAATCTTAATACTATTCGTTGTTAATTTTCGCAAATCGAACATTCTCGGCGTTTCACGCTTTACAATATTTCGTCTAATTTGCGATGCCGTTACCCGGATTACAATATTTTCGGCGTTTGTTATCCCCGAAATGACGGTCGTTATCTCCGGATCCTAATTTCCGGTTGATGCGCTCTCGCATACCGGCTCTCCCGGGCGTCCTAAGTCGATTTCTACTCGCACTTTTCGCGTCCGATCCCCGGCTCCGTAATTTCCGGTCCCGGTGTCGGCCGTCGACGGGAATGTCTCCGGCGTGTTCGTCGGCCTTCCCTGAACACATTTCTGTCGCTACTTCTCGGAGAAGTCGTCGGGTTCACGTTTTCGCGAACCCGGGTTCGGACTTTGACGCCGACTCCTAGGTATCGTTCTGGGGACCCCCGTCGGTCCTCCCGTAAGGTTTCTCCCCGTAGAAGTTGTCGGCTCGCGTTTTCGCGGACCCCGGTGCGGGCCTCGACGCCGACCTATGCGCGACGTTAATTAGGGTACCTTCGACCTGTTAACGTTCCGACTTCTCGCGGAAGTCGTCGGGTTCGCGTTTATTCGACCCGGTGGTCGGATTACTCCGCGGACCTCCCGGCACGCTTACTATGAACGTTCTGCACGCGCTCGTGCCGTCATTCACCGGCGCTACCCTTTGGCTCGCGTATTTGCTGGCCGCTATCATATTCGCGGTGCCGCACAGGCGTGGCGCACCCCCTGATTTTCTGAGCTGACTCGCGGTACTTGTACTGCGCGAAACCAAAAGAAATTACTTCACCGACGGTGAAATTCTATCACCGATCGTACCAATGACGCAAATTAATCACTTGCTTGCAAAAGCCTTCAATGGTCATGCACGCGGTTTACTCGCACATGTATGAAACGGATATCTAATCAATATGACGCGCGACTCGGTCTACCTATTAACTATGCTTTTATATATATATATCTCGGTGGGAAGAGGAAGGAGAAACTTGAGTCAGAATGTGAGGATATATCGTGAATATTGTTACGCTCGACACGCGTTCGCCGCACTCGCACTCTCACCGCGCTCGCGAACGCGCCGCGCTTTCCGTCACCGGGAATAAAGATACTCTCTGTTTTTATAAAAGAACGGATTTATTGCTCTAATACAAGACACGTCTGTCAAGTTCGAGATCCAGAGCGTAAATCTGACGACCGGCTGTTTGTAAACAGCGTCGTCAAGCAACCCGTTGTCCGGTTGCGATATTCTTCTGCCGCCCAGGCGTCTAACGGGCGATACGGCACGAGCGCACAGCGAGCGCACAGCACGGGCGTAACAATATATTTCAACATTTCATCGTATGGAGGAATGAGGTGACATAGTGTATTCCGCGCTCGCATCCACTCTCATACAATTACACTCGCTCGCAAGTATTCCGTCTCGAATGGGCCCATAAACTCGCGCAATGTATTGCATTCCCTTCGGAAGGAGGAGACACGTGATTGGCGTGGAACGCATCCGGTGTAGGATGAAAATTTATCTCGCCATGTAAACGGATAAGTCCGCCGGTCTGTACGCGGTCATCGTCGCCGTCGCTTCTCATTATGCGCGACTTCTTGTCGTACGATTTGATCTTGCATGATCACGGTGAACTAACCGATACAACTAACTCGGCTAACTAATCGGTATCTCTCTCACCAAAGGACCCCTCCCCCTCATACCGGAAAAGGAACTTGAATTTAACGATAGCATCGATAATTTGTGAAAAGAAAACGACCCGGCAAAGCATGTCGCCTCTGTTTGGCCTATAGAGTGGTGAGCTTGTGCTCTTAGCCAAAAACTATAGGTTTGTTCTTTTTAGCTGGCCCCGAATGGTATCATTGCGTTTCCCGGGGCCCCCCTCGTAGTACGTCAGGAAGGAACTCGTGGTGTTTTTTAGTCGGTAAAAATCCGACACTCCCCCGTCTTTTCAAGGAGGCGGGGGGTCTTCCCTCCAACTAGGGGGCTGCTGGGATTAGTCCCGGCAGTAGAAGATTTTCACCACGTAAAAAAAAATGTTTTTTTAGCTGAACTAGTTCTGCACTGGAACTGCACTAAACTGGTGAGGACAGCGCAGAATTGTACTGGTGCAAGAGTACAGAGAAGAATAAAAAGAACGCTACAATAACCACAGTGCAGTGACCAAAATGGCAGCTCAAAATATTAGAAATATTAGATTCATCTGATTCTGATGAAGAGAATTTAATGGTGATACAACCGCCAGTAGAACCGATGTTAGATGAAGATAATGATGGTAATTTAAAATCAATTGTTACAAAACTTGTAACTAATCATATAAAAAAGTGCCAGAAAAATCTAACCTATTCTAATGTCATTTTAGATTATAACGAACTGCAAATATTTTATGCAATTTTTGGAGCAATCCAAAGAATAGAGCATGTGAGGATAAATAATTATGTAGAAAACATAGTCCGAAATTATGATAATATCGATTTTATCATGCACTTTCGACTATCAAGAGAAAAAACATTTCAACTCATTAATCAATTCAGAGTATCTGAAATATTTATGTCTTTACAAGGTATGTATCATTGCATGTATATACAGGGTGTATGACGAGAAGTGTAATATATGCAATGTTATGTTCAAATTCCGAGATTCACGGGAATTATTGGAAAACGAAGGAAAAGCTAGCCAGGGATGGGGGTACGGGAGGACGCAAAGGTGATAATGTCAACAATCAACAAATAAAAGTCTCTATTGTCTCGCGTTAATTTGAACAGTATCTGTACTGTTATCTGGATTGAAGTATTTTTCAAGAATTTTCCTTAGGAACCCTTTGACATACGGCAGTGCCAAACTTGTTGTGGACTTTATTCTATTTGATTTTTTATGTCTAAAAGGGTAATGTCTCACGATTTGATCCGTTCTTATCCCCAAGATAATTTTATTAAAAAAATTTCTTATGGAAAGTTCTTACAAAAGATTTTTACGAAAGAAGGAAATCGTGGAGTCCACAAGACGTAACAGCAATATACATTTAGATTAGGTCATTCTTAACAGAACAGTCCTTTACTAAATAATAACGTAAAATTTCGAGTTATTAATTATTGAAAATTTATGTTAGTGGTTTCTTTTAGTAATTCTAATATTTTTATTATTTGTACGTTATTATTTGCAAAATGGTAAAGAACTATTTGGTTCAGAATGATCTAGTCTACATGTATATTGCGTATATTACACTTCTTCTGTATAATATATGTATTGTCACGACTTTTTCACTCCCGGAGCGGTCCGGGACGTGTGCCGGATCAAAAGGGGAAAGGAGAGCAGGATGGTAGGCCTCCCCGGTGATTCTCTCGCACCTCCGACACTCCACGAAAAGATTCTAATGTTGGGCGCCAGACGCGTAAATTCGCGTCCGCGAAATCGCGAGAAACCAAAAACGAGACGCAAAACGAAATGAGTCGGTGTGCGAGGGAATGGCTAGCTCGACCTAATAGCAGGGCGGGGTTGATGAAGGGCAGCGCGGTATTCGGCGGGGTGACGCAAAATAATCAAGATCACGAACTCAAGCGGTTAACAGATAAAAGATAACATTTATTCGGTAGAAATTTCTGCAAAAGCAAATAGCAGGTGGTAGATAACGCGGGCGTCAAATTTCGAATACAAAATATGATAACGCGGACGCCAGAAATAAACGGAAAATTACGTTAACTCAGTAAACGCGCGGAAGGCGCAGCAAGAGAACGTGTGAGGAAAACTAAACTTACAAAATCATCGAGATCATATAATTTCACAGCTAATAATAGTAGACAAGTTCGCGGACAAATAACATAGAATATCGGTACAAATTACGACTGACTACGACATAACGGAAATAAACGCGAAATAATAGCGCGAAATACCGCGAAATGATAATGCGCCACGCTTGGAGCGCGTGAACGCAAGTTCCCAAACCCGTGCCGGGATTCTGTCGCCATAAGAATCTTACTCTAACGCAAGTAATAATCTCAATCTAACGCAGGGAATAATCTTAAACTAACGCAAAGAGTAATCTTAAACTAACGCAAAGAATAATCTTAAACTAACGCACGAACGCGACGCGAGTAACGTCCCAACGCAAGAAGGAACGAACGCAACATGTGATATTGCCAGGGGTATCCTCACGCGAAGAATAAGGCGCCGGGGCGCTTGACGTAACGCGAAATACTAAACTAACGCGAGAAAATAGACGGAATTACCGCGACCAATACTATAACTAACGCGAAATGACCGATTTATCCTAACGCAAGAAACTGAGAATACGCAAGTGATTCTGATCGAACGCAACACCCGCGATCGTCAGCAATCGTCCAACGCGAAAAATGATGCGCCGAGACACTCGGCCTAACGCGAAATACTCGAATTAACGCGAGAAAGATTACGGAATTACCGCGAGTAATAACGAGACGCAACCTTAGGTCGACGCGGATGGTATCTTAAGGCGAACCACATCCTACCGCGAATAATATCTCAACGCAGCCGATATCGCGAGGATAGTCTAAATGCCCGAACGCGAATCGTAAGTAACGCAATTAAACCAACGCGAATATCCCTCTGACGTCATTAATATCGCGTGCAGAATCTAAGATTCGACCGGGCGAAATACTACGCATAACGAGACACGCGGTCGTGAACGTGAAGGGCGCGAGAAATGGCGTATTCGCGATATCGACGTCGTCATCGACGCGCCTGCCGCGATCTCCAGAGGTTCGTAGATTTCGATCGCGATCCCACGGCCACGAGACCATTCCGGTGCCCCTCGCTCTCGCTATCGATCGCTAAATACGCCTTGTCGGCGAATACGCTAATTATCGCGAATTTTCCCGAGCGAGAGCGCGACCCGGGGAGCGGTGTCGTGGCTTTACATAAAACGTTACCGAGGCAACCTCACCGTAGGCAGATTCTCTCCCGAGGGTCCTCGCCGTCGTCCCAAGGGTCGAAAGAGAGCAGCCGGACGTCGTACTCAGCTCCCAAAATGCGACTTAACGCGAAGAGAATATCGCGACTTGGCCTTTGACGTGCGTCGGTTATCGAGGACGATTCACGAATGCTCCCGAAATTTCGCTCGATGGCGGAATCGATAGCGCACCCCACCCCGGGCGTACGCGGCCCCGCGACGTTGGAGCGCGGACCAATGAGGGGTGAGCTCGCAGGCTCGCGGCGGATTCGTGCGTAGGGCCGTGAATTACGGCTTTCCGCAGGGCGCTAAACGGCCCTTCGCTCGCGCGGCAACTTTTCCGGGATTCTTCCCGGCGGCGGACGGGACGTGTCTGCCTCCGTGTTCCTCCTTTTCGGTTCGGGAATGGCGGCCGCCTATCCCGGAATCCGGTCAGCAGTGTGAGGAGGGCAGATGAGCTGATTTAGCCCCGGCGTCCCGGGGCCCTGCCATTATGGGTCCGCCCGCCGCTGTGTCACGCGCCGCGCGCGTGTTTTCCTGCGCTCCGTCGCTCTCGGCGGCCCGCGAGTCGCTTCGATCCGCTTTCCGTCGTCCGGTCTCTCGCCGTTATCCTTCTCGTCGACTCCGCTTTCGCGTCCTCTGCATCCTCTCAGGAAACTCCGGTCTTCGGCTCGGTGAGGCGCCACGCAAATGATACAAAATAAAATAAAAGGGATCAGTAATTTGTAACGCAATTATAATATGCCCCTGGAGATCTCGCATCGATTCGTTGAACCGTCCTCGGGCGTGAAAAAGGTCGCGAAACCCGCGCCTTGTGACGGCGGCGGGGCGCTGCAACTATGCAGCGAAACTGCAACGTCACAGTATATATATATAATGACAAAAACATGTTATTTTTAACAGTAAAAAATTAACATTAAATTTTTTTCAGATGATGCAGGACGTGTTAAAATAACAGCAGAAAAACATATATTATGTTACCTATGGTTTGTAGGGCATCAAAGTGCATCTTATCGTGATGTAGCTGATCGTTTTGGAGTGACAATAAACGCTTTGTACAATATCATAACTCGAGTAACTGATTTTATAATGTTACTAGCACCTAATATTATTAAATATCCAACGTTAGTTGAAAAAGAAGAAACTGCAACATTTTATAGAGAAAGAAAGAGATTTCCTGGTATAATTGGTAATGTAATCATGTTTACATTCATGCATGTGATATGTTTCAGTCACACACTAATTCTTTTTTTCAGATGCTATTGATGGTTCACACATAAGGATAGATAAGCCACTCGAAGATCCTGATTCATATGTTAACCGAAAGCAATATTTCTCTCTACATGTTCAAGGTACAGTGGACCACAAAATGAAATTTATGGATGTTTTTATAGGATATCCTGGTTCTGTTCACGACGCAAGAGTGTTTAGAAATTCCTATTTGCGTAATGATCTACGTGAGTTGTGTGCAGGTTAGTTAAAAAACAGTACAAATAATAATAGTCAAAGGCTAATAAAAAATAATAAATGTTCCAATATCATTAATCTTTCTTTAGATAATTATTTTTTGCTGGGAGATAGCGCATATCCATGTTTAAAGGAATTGATTGTCCCATATCGAGATAATGGGCATCTGACACGTGCGCAGAGGCATTTTAATCAAAAACTGAGTTCCTGTCGTGTAATTATTGAAAATGCATTTGGGTGCCTCAAGCAACGGTTTCGTCAGCTCTATCATTTTAAATTACGCGATATAATACGTATGGTACGCGTAATACATGCGTGTTGCGTACTTCATAATATAGTAAATGAGCAAGATTTACAATATCTTGAAGCACCTATAGATGATGAATATCCTAACAGAGAAGCACAAAACTTAAATATTAATATTGATGAGGCAGCACGAGAAAATGAAACTGGCGTACACATCCGGGATGAATTATGTCGTTTGTTGTCTTCTTAACAAAGTATAATAAGACTGTTCATTATATTGTATATTTTTTATAAAAAATATATTATAGAAATAAGAATGAAAAGACTTGTAAGGAGTAGGGGAGACCGGGGCAAACTCGACACCGGGGCAAACTTGACACTAGGCTTTTTGCTAATTTAAATCTATCGTAGAAACTTGCTTTTCCTACTGTAAATGCGTCTTTATGTGCCAGTATTATCAACGGAATTTGGTAACATTCTGAGTTATAGTGTAATTTTTAACGCGACATAAGCGTTTTTGATAGTGAAAAGTAATTTTTCTGATCTCTCGAAAATGTCTACTCTTTCATCGAGCTTTACTCTTGCGAATCTACCGGTAAGTGATTTTGATGGGAAATTTGATGCTTTATACGAATCCGATAATAGTTTTTGCATATTTTCAAAATTTTTATATTTTTGGAGTAACATAAGTAAAAAATGACGTTCGGAACAAAGTCGACACGCTGTTTTATTGGCTCCCAATAATAAACGATGCTTGTAATGCAGCTATATGGCCCATATAGCTGCATGACAAATGTGTGTGCACGTGTAATCGCGAATTTACTTGCATAAATTGTTTTTCAGTGATGAAAATAATTGAATGTTCAACAATTTTTGTTCTCATTATTTCCAATGATTGTTTTACTTAATTCCAAATTTTTGTACTTTCTAAATACACGATAAACAAATGTATATTTAGTTTCAGACAATAAAAAATAAGTTCCAGATCAAATTGTGTTGATCAGGCAAAGTGTCGAGTTTACCCCGGCATTTTTCAATTTGAAAATTTGTCTTCGCGTCACTTTTCCTTTCCTGGGGGCCAAACTAAGCGACGTACAGCAAAATTTCCTTAAGCAATTTTGTACCTGAAGGAACGCTCTTTAAATGTGTACCATTAAATTTGCTTGAAAATTTTAATTAATTGTTGAAAATTGCCTTTGAAAAAATTGTGTCGAGTTTGCCCCAGTCTCCCCTATATAATTATTTATTACAAAATAAATATTTTGTTACATGTGAGCGATGTTTTTATCATAAACATAACTTTTTTTATAAACTCCCTTTGAACAAATAAAATTAGTTTTTGTTAATAAAACATCTTGTTTTAAAATAGAATAAAATATTTAAAAAATGAAAAAGTAATGAAAAAATAAAAAAAATAAAAAGGAAGATAACGAAAAATTCGTAATTAAAGAGTGAAAATATAAAGAAAAGATATCAGATATCATGAGATATACGTTATTCCATCTCACTAAATAAAGTTGTATTTTTGTACCAAGATGTCCATCTTCAAATTTCTCTGGCACTGTCTAATTAATATTTCAAACAAAAAATTTAGAAATATATATACGGATAAAAATATATATACGGATAATGAGAAGTTTAATTCTTATGTACGTATATATTGCACATACCAAAAACGAAATAAAATATACATCACATTAAAAAATATGCATTATAATGCATATAATAAAACAAAAAATAAACTATGACATTGTGCAACATGTTAACTTATACGTTACTTATATATTATAAATTTATAACTTATTTGTACTGTGTTACTTTGTACTTGTCAGTATTTGTTTAAACGTATTTTTCTTAATTTCTCAATCCAGAGAAACAAGATCTCGTAGCAGTTTATTTCTTTCCTGCCTTAAATTATTAGTAGTTGTCAACTGTTCCTTTATGGTTTTTGCCATGTCTTCATAAATAGTTGTTATTCGTTTATACTCAGCCAAAATTTGCTTCTGCACATCTAATTTCGTATTTCTTTCAATTAGGATATTCTCTGTAAGTGTGTCTAAAGTTTTGTGACACTTTTCTAGCAGTCGTCCTGTAGTACCTACTTGTTTCCTTGCGCTTTTCTGTGGCACCTATAAAACATGCATGTTTTCAATCACATAGAATCGATATAAAATTGTATTAATACATATTAATACATATGTCATTATACGCAGGATTCAAATAAAGCCTTTCACTTTCAGTTAGGGATATTTCTTCATCTAAAAAAAATAGTGACCTTCCAAAAGTAGAGATTTTAAGCTATAAACCGTTTTTTGGACTTAAATTTTGTTTATTTTTAAGAAGTTACAGCTGCCTGAATTTTGCCTTTTTTTCTAAATTAAGTATTTCTCTAATTTTTCTAAAAAGTTTATTTTTGTATCATAACTTTGGTTTTGAAAAGAATTAATAACTCAGTCACATAAAATGCAACAATAATAATGCATATATTTATTCAACATGAATATTACTGTTGCATTTAATGTAGCTCAGTTACTGATTCTTCTCAAAATCAAAAGTCATGATACAAGAATATGTTGATACAATGTACCTAAGCCAATATATCCTAACTGGAAGTAGAAAACATTATTGAAGTCCTGTATACTTACTTTGCTGAGATTCTGACTTATAGTATTCTTTTGGAGCATTATATTTACAGAATTGTCACCTCCTTCGTCTTCTTGTAAGGACAGAGTTGTTTCATTGTTACCATGATTTGTATTTACATTTTGTCTGTGTTTTTGGTTTGCATCTATAAATATTCTAAAACAAATATATAATGTTCGTGTGCATTTATGAAAGGACTGTTATATACGGGGTGGGAGAAAAGTATGGAAACCCTGCAAAATCTCGAAAACTATAAGTTTTACAGAAAAATGTTTCAGACAAAAGTTGTTTGGTTTCGAGGGGGCCATAAGATGGTATCATTGGTTTGACCTTGGATGGTCGTTTAAAGCTCACGTAAACGACACCTTTAATTTCTTAAATGGAAACCCCTATTTTTCAATGCATATTCTTGTAGCTAATCTCGAGAGCTTTTCAAAACACTATAATAAAGTATTTTTTTATTAAGAACTTTTGGAATTATGAGGCTTGAAAGTTCTAGTATTTTGACATAAAATACAAAATATCTTGTAAAACATTAAGTTTTCGGTAATGTTACCTTAATACTTTTATGCACAGAATAATGAGACGAATCAATTGGTATGAAAAAAAGGCACAGTTCCTTTAAGAAAAAATATGTAATTTGCAACACGCATCTGCATACTTTTTCTTAAAAGCAACTATGTCTTTTTTTCATACCAATTGATTCGTCTCATTATTCTGTGCATAAAAGTATTAAGGTAACATTACCGAAAACTTAATGTTTTACAAGATATTTTGTATTTTATGTCAAAATACTAGAACTTTCAAGCCTCATAATTCCAAAAGTTCTTAATAAAAAAATACTTTATTATAGTGTTTTGAAAAGTTCTCGAGATTAGCTACAAGAATATGCATTGAAAAATAGGGGTTTCCATTTAAGAAATTAAAGGTGTTGTTTACGTGAGCTTTAAACGACCATCCAAGGTCAAACCAATGGTACCATCTTATGGCCCCCTCGAAACCAAACAACTTTTGTGTGAAACATTTTTCTGTAAAACTTATAGTTTTCGAGATTTTGCAGGGTTTCCATACTTTTCTCCCACCCTGTATGTAAGATATACATATTTTTTTTATTATTTATACTATGCTAATTCATAATGTCTATTATTAACTTTATATTAATATTATTTCCCTATTTTTCAAATAAAAAAGTTTATTTCTTTCTTATCAAACTTACTCTTCCTCTCTTGCCTCTGTCTGAAATGTGCTTACTCGGTCTTTTCTTATTACCGTACCTTCTTTACCAGAAACTGCCACAGGTTCTACATTGTGTTTGTATCCAAATAATTCTGTTAATTCTCTGTAACAAAGATAAGTACATTTCATTACATAATATACCTTACACACAAGTCGAAATAAAATTAATATTTACCTTTCATATGGACACGTCATACGTCCTCTGCCTGTCTGTTGTTTGTAATCATATTTTTATATGATTACAAACAACACTCTCAAGTGACTTTATTTTGTTTTCTACTTGCGTTGTTGTGACATCAAATCCCTGCATTTTCATGCTTTCACAAATTCTCTGCCACAGTATTTTTCTTGTTTTAATTTTTCTGTTGGTTAAAAGTTCTTTTTTTTTCTTTGTATAATTCAATAAATAATTTTGTGCTGGCATCTGTCCAAGTAAATGCTCTATTTATATTCAAATCTGAAGATGAGCAATTTTCTTTATTTGCTTCATTGTTATTTAATTTAATAAAAACACGTTTCTCTCCAACAGTACACTCAAGCGTGTCTTTGGTAAAGTCAATTTCTTTGTATTCTATTTGAAAGCTTAGGTCTACAAGTGATTTATTATTATTTATTACACATAAAACATATACACACAAAGTATAATATTTATTTACTTATTAAAAGTTTAATACCTTTAGAAGTACATGTGACAAATCCATCCTCATTTACTACAATGTTGCCTGCTTCATCTCTTACTATAGATCCGAGTAAGTCTTCCATTGTGTGATTGTTTACTATATATTCATATATATAATGTTAATAAATTTATTTATAACTAATCCAATGATATTAATGTAATATATATAAGTAGAAGTATTATATAAAACACTTATTTTTAATAAATTTTTCTTTTATTTTTCTCCATCCACACGTAATGTTTATAATATACTAGACATTACAGACGCGCGCGCTTCGCGCGCGCCATTTAGCTTTAACATTATGCTATTACTATTACACTATTAACCCTTGATACACACAACTGTCAAAATATACAATGACAGCTGCAAATAACTCGCACAACGCATCGAGATAACCAATCGGCATCGCGGAAAAGAGGCTTCAATTTTTCGATACAAACGAAATTCACTCAGTTAACACGCCTTTTTTAAAAGTGGATATTTACCGAAAAAAAATATATAACAGAATACCATTTATAATTATTATAATATATAACAATATTATTTATTAAAGTACTTTATAATACTTCTATTTATATTATTTGTACTATTATTTTGCTTATATTACTTATAATTTTATTATTTATATCTACAGGGTGTCCCTGAATGTTTGGTACTTTTCTCATATTTAGATAGAGCGAGCCAAATTGAGTCGAAAAGTCATGTACCATTTTGCAATTTTCGCAATAGTTAATGAGTTATTAATGATTAAAAATCGCCGTATTGGCCCGGCCCACCGCCAAATCCAAGCGCGCGGCGAGATGCGGCCGCCCCGCGGTCGGCGCGCGGGCAGTTGTTTACTACAAGCGGCGATGATTACGCACGAGCGGCGCGTAACGCCGGGCCCCCGTCCTGAGCGATGATAGTTTCTCGCCTTTTTTAAATAGAAATAAAATTTTCTAACAACATAGAAAAATTTTTTGTGCGTACGTATGTACATACGTGTGTACATGCATACACAGGAAAATATCAATTGTACTGCTTAAAAAAGCGATTACTCAATTTACTTTTTTTCTTTTAGTAAGTAACGGTTGTCTTTAAGAAAGAATATTTTCTTGATTATAGTCTTAAAATGTACAAATTTTAGAAAGAGTCTTTATCATGTACTCGAAAGAAGAATTTATACTCCTTCAAAGAACATAATAAAATTTTATCAAAGAAAAGTCAAAATAATAAATAAAGTAATATGAGGACCCTCGAGATTAAAATAGGAGAAGTCAAGGCTATGAGGTTCAGACGCAGATCACAGTGCGTAATATCAGAAATAACTGATTTATTCGTCGTTTTGATACATTACATCGATCCGTACGTTTCGGCTCAGTTTTGAGCCATCTTCAGCGGTAGTTACAGAAATTAAGTTACACGTTCTCCGTACCGTATGGTGAGTTTACTGATTCAAAGTATCAGAAACATAGACTAATTGATCCATATCTGTAAATTTGTTCAATTAATGTTGAGATATTAAAAAGATCCCTTAGGAAACTCACCATTCGGTCTGAAAAACGTGGAATACAGAGCCATGTACATAATGAATACTCTCTGCGAGAAGACTTGACGATCTTATCGACACGACACATGCACAGCAATGATATGAAAGGTCTTGCAAGAAGAGGCATGTCGTAGGTCAACACACCGGCGAGGATTATAACAAAGTACGATTTGACACCGTCTCAAAATGACACGGATTTTTTGCATCATGCATATGTCACGGTTTTGAGCAAATTGTAATCCATGCTCATGAACTTTGGTCGTTGGCAAATCGGAGTTTTACTATTGGTACATGCAATATTGTGACGGTGTCAAATCGTGCTTTGTTATAATCCTCGCCAGTGTGTTGACCTACAACATGCCTCTTTTTGCAAGACCTTTCATATCATTGTGTGTCGTGTCGACAAGATCGTCAAGTCTTCTCGCAGAGAGTATTCATTATGTACATGGCTCTGTATTTCACGTTTTTCAGACCGAATGGTGAGTTTTCTAAGGGATCTTTTAATATCTCAACATTAATTGAACAGATTTACAGATATGGATCAATTGGTCTATGTTTCTGATACTTTGAATCAGTAAACTCACCATACGGTACGGAGAACGTGTAACTTAACTTCTGTAACTACCGCTGAAGATGGCTCAAAGCTGAGCCGAAACGTACGGATCGATGTAATGTATCAAAACGACGAATAAATCAGTTATTTCTGATATTACGCACTGTGATCTGCGTCTGACCCTCATAGCCTTCACTTCTCCTATCAAAATAATTAGCAAATCGAATTTTTGTTTTAATTTGATATTCTTAACTGAAGAACTAAATAATTAGAATTTAGAATATTATGTATTTTAAGTAATATTATCAAGAAAACATTTTTTGTAAAGATCATCGTTACTTAAAAGAAAAGAAAACTGAGTAATTGGTTTTCTTAGCACTAGAATGATATTTTTTTGCGTGTGCGTATACGGCACGCCATTTTACTATTTAATACCATCATAAAAATTCTACCAAATTAAATTGATACTCAAAGAAAAGAAATTATTATTATGTCTAGACATACTTATAATTCATCGAATTACACAGCCCCACAAAAATAAATAAATTTTCTGTCCGGCGGACCGGACTAGTCAATTCTTACGTATTTTGGGTCGCTGAATCCGAATCCGAGGTCAGAATTCAAAAGTTGGTTCGTTTTTTTTTCTAATCTCAAAAAACATACTTTTTTAGTACATTTTGAGCCGTAATGAAAAAGCGCGAGCTAGTTTCGAAATTGTGACCGTGGATTCGGATTCAAAAGTTTGAATTACATAACAATTGACTAGATTTTTAAATAAAAAATGGCAGATCCAATATGGCGGACCCAATATGGCGGATGGTTTTTCAAATTGATCCGATTCGCTTTAAACTTGGTACTCGGGGGTTTTTGTGGTCGCTGAGTACGAATCTGATGTCAGTTTTCCAAAATTCAAAATGGCAGATCCAGTATACTCGATGAGTTTTTGAAAATTGACCAGATTCGCCTAAAATTTGTTACTCGAGGGTTTTTGGGGTCGCTGAATACGAATCTGACGTCAGATCATAACATAATCACACTGAAAATGCAGTTTTTCCCACATGACTCTGAGAAAGTACAAATCTTATATATTTGACGTCCAAGACCACAATAGCTATAGTCAAAGTAGATCCATGACTTGATCCTTCTGCAACCAGGGTACCTCCACGTGGTGATGGTGGGCAACGGATTTATTCCGGCGTTATAGATACGTATCTAACCGAGGAATTTCGCCTTCTTAGGGTTTTTAACCTAATATCTGCGACTGGTCTGATTACGTCACTCACACAGTCGTAAATCTCACTAATGCAGTCCCATGTAGCCCTTCGCATCCTCTAACCACAAGTAAGTTCGTTATGGAGAGTTCGGTTATAAAAAGATACGACTGTAACAGAAGAATTACTCCTTTTTTTATGGTATCTTACTCTTTTAGTTTCAAAAGATCTGCGCAATGGCTGTCTTTTAGGTTTCCTCTGTTCCACAGGAATATCTCGTTTGAGATTCCAACAGAAATTAGCCATCATGTTCACATCCCACCTGCCTTGATATCGATGCTCAATTGTTTTAATGTCCTGATGGAATCTTTCTCCCTGTTCCTCGCTAAAATCACCTAAATTTTCTGGGAAGTAGTCTATATGAGAATCAAAAAAATGCAGTTTTAGATTCATTAAGCAGCCTTGTTTTCTATAGTCTTCTACCATTTTCGCAACTCTTTGTTCGTAATCTGGACTTTTGTGATTTCCAAGAAAATTTTCTACTACATCCTTGAAACTTAGCCATGCTGCTTTTTCATTATTTTTCATTTTGGTGACAAAAGTCTCGTCTTTTAACATCTTGCGTATCTGAGGTCCATCAAAAATTCCTTCCTTCAATTTCGCTTCAGTGACATTAATAAATTTTTCTTCTAGATACAAGTAGCACTTACCTTTTTTATCTAGAGATTTCACCCATTGTTTCATGAGACCTAATTTGAGGTGAAGAGGTGGAAGAAGGACTTTTGAAGACTCAACTAGTGGTTGATTTATAACGTTCTTAGACCCAGGTTGCAAAGATGTCCTTTTCGGCCATTCTTTCTTTTTGTAATGACTATTTCGGTCTCTACTATCCCATTCGCATAGGAAGCACGGGTATTTCGTGTAACCGGATTGTTGACCCAATAATATAGTGATTATTTTCAGATCCCCGCAAATTTGCCACTCATGTTCTGTGTACTTAATTCTTTCTAGAACTATTTTGAGAGTTGCGTAAGTTTCTTTTATCTTCACCAAGTGCGCTATAGGAATTGAGGCATATACATTAGTATTATGCAACAACACTGTTTTCAAGCTTGCCTTAGAAGAGTCGATAAAGAGTCTCCACTCATCATCCTTGTAACACCCAAGTTTAAGTTTATTCATTAATCCATTAACGTCGTGACAATAGACTAATGAATGCTGTTTTTCTTGAGAAAAATATTCTCGATATTCTACTTCCCGTTCTCGATAGTAGGAGGCTTTAACTGCTTTTGCTTCTGCAGTATTGTGTTTCAACCATGACGCCAAATATTCTGCCCCGTCCTTGGGTAAACCCAAATCTCGAACGAGATCATTTACTTTTTCTTGTGTTATGTTTCCTAACTTTTTTGGACAATATTCATCATTACTTGAGTTAGTTTCACTATTACACTTACTTCCTATTTCACTCTCACATTGTTCATCCGAACTTTCATCAACTTCCATTTCATTTCCATCAGAGGTGATCCTTGCATCCATGTCTCGATCATTAACCTCATCGGATATAGACATGTATATCGGTTTCGTTAAACTCGAAACGTTAGCGTAGCAGAATGTCGACTTTTTTTTTGGGTTATTCCATGCAAATTTGTCATACAAAAATAGCAATCTTCACGGGTCAGAGGTTTCTTCCATATTGAAGGTACTGTCATCTTTAGTTTTGTTCTGTCATTTTGAGACCTTCGCAACATTAAATGACAAGAGCTACATATTTTCTGAGGAACCCAATCACATCCTTCGTTCGCAATTTCAGAACCGAAGTATTGTAAATAAAGTTCTCTTACACTCTGATTTATGTTTCTCCAGTTATTTGGTACCTCATATAGGCTACACACATAGCAAAAGACATCTTTGCTCTTATCACAGTTATGATATGATTCTTTGGCTACACCTGAAGCCAACTTTCGCGAACGAAGTTTCCTTGTAACATTAGATTCTGTAGTAGCCAAGTTTTCCACTACTACAGAACTGCGGTTGCATGATGACGACGGCTGCGGACCCGCTTTCCCACCCTGACCAGTAGCCGATACTGGGTTTCCGAGACCCTGCGTAAAAAGGTTGTTACCCTCTGCCATGACGGCGTCAAGTTATCTAACCCAGGAATTTCGCCGGAATAAATTCGTTGCCCACCGTCACCACGTGGAGGTACCCTGGTTGCAGAAGGATCAAGTCATGGATTTACTTTGACTATAGCTATTGTGGTCTTGGACGTCAAATATATAAAATTTGTACTTTCTCAGAGTCATGTGGGAAAAACTGCATTTTCAGTGTGATTATGTTATGATCTGACGTCAGATTCGTATTCAGCGACCCCAAAAACCCTCGAGTAACAAATTTTAGGCGAATCTGGTCAATTTTCAAAAACTCATCGAGTATACTGGATCTGCCATTTTGAATTTTGGAAAACTGACATCAGATTCGTACTCAGCGACCACAAAAACCCCCGAGTACCAAGTTTAAAGCGAATCGGATCAATTTGAAAAACCATCCGCCATATTGGGTCTGCCATATTGGATCTGCCATTTTTTATTTAAAAATCTAGTCAATTGTTATGTAATTCAAGCTTTTGAATCCAAATCCACGGTCACAATTTCGAAACTAGCTCGCGCTTTTTCATTACGGCTCAAAATGTACTAAAAAAGTATGTTTTTTGAGATTAGAAAAAAAAAAACAAACCAACTTTTGAATTCTGACCTCGGATTCGGATTCAGCGACCCAAAATACGTAAGAATTGACTAGTCCGGTCCGCCGGACAGAAAATTTATTTATTTTTGTGGGGCTGTGTTATTATTAAGCTATAATTGAAAATGCAGAATTACAATTACGTCTAGACAAAATTATAATTCTGAATTTATTTTACGTTATGACATAAAAAATTTTCGGGAATTAAAATTATGTACATAATTGTAATTCCCGAATTTTACTTATGTACGCAATTTTAATACTTGAATTTCTATTATGTACACAATTGTAATTCTGGAATTACTTTTTTTCTTTTGGTAAGTAACGGGGTTCTTTAAGAAAGAATATTTTCTTGATAATAATCTTAAAATGTATTCATCACAAATTTTAGAAAAATTCTTTATTATGTACTGGAGAAAAGAATTTATACTCCTTCAAAAAACATTATAAAATGTTATCAAAGAAAAGTCAAAATAATAAGCAAATCTAATTTTTGTTTACAATTATGTACATAATTTTAATTCCCGAAAAATTTTTATGTCATAACATAAAATAAATTCGGAATTAATATTTTGTCTAGACATAATTTGAATTCTGCATTTTCAATTATAGCTTATTAATAATTCGATGAATTATAAGTATGTCTAGACATAATAATAATTTTTTTTTTTTTTAGTATCAATTTAATATGGTAGAATTTTTATGATGGTATTAAATAGCAAAACGGCGTGCCGTGTACGCACACGCAAAAAATTATCATTCTAGTGCTAAGAAAACCAATTACTTAGTTTTCTCTTCTTTTAAGTAACGATGTTCATTACAAAGAATGTTTTCTTGATAATATTACTTAAAATAAATAATATTCTGAATTCTAATTATTCAATTCTTCAATTAAGAATATAAAATTAAAACAAAAATTCGATTTGCTTATTATTTTGACTTTTCTTCGATAAAATATTATAATGTTCTTTAAATAAGTATAAATTCTTTTTTCGAGTACATGATAATGACTTTTTATAAAATTTGTAACGAATACATTTTAAGACTATTATCAAGAAAATATTCTTTCTTAAAGACAACCGTTACTTACTAAAAGAAAAAAAGTAAATTGAGTAATCGCTTTTTTAAGCAGTAGAATTGATATTTTTCTGTGTACATGTATGCATGTACACACGTATGTACATACATACGTACGCACAAAAAATTTTTTTATGCTGTTAGAAAATTTTATTTTTATTTAAAAAAGGCGAGAAACTATCATCGCTCAGGACGGGGGTCCAGCGTTACGCGCCGCTCGTGCGTATAGCCATCGCCGCTTGTAATAAACAATTGCCCGCGCGCCGATCGCGGGGCTGCCGCATCTCGCCGCGCGCTTGCATTTGGCGGTGGGCTGGGCTAATACGTCGATTTTTAATAATTAATAACTCATCGCGAATTAATAACTATTGCGAAAATTGCAAAATGGTACATGATTTTTCGACTCAGTTTGGTCCGCTTTATCTGAATACGAGCAAAGTACCAAACATTCAGGGACACCCTGTATATTTCTCTTATACTAATTTTAAACTAATATTGTATTAGTATACTGTAATATGTGCACTGTAATATGTTACGGTTTGAGGTTAAAGCATACCACGGTTTTCGTCCACATACGCTGCCATATTGAACTGCACCGCTGTACTACCTCCAGACCTAGGGCAGGCAGTACAGTGAACTGTTGCACTGAGTACCGTTGCACTGCTAAAAAGAACAGCAGCATATGACGTCACTTCTGCTAAAAAGAACGCTTTAGTGTACACTTCTTGAACTAGTGCAGCCAGTTCAGCTAAAAAAAACAAACCTAATAATCTGTGTCCCACGAGGGCTGAAATGTTGGGAGGGAATATGGGGCGGTGACGGGGGGCCGGACACCTTCTTGGGGTGCACGCCTTCCCGCCACCGCATCGTTCAGTGTGCCGACTATGTCGGCGGAGGATGCGGGCCGGGAGGGGCTCGGACGGTTGGCCCACGGGCTTTCCGTCACTTGCGCTCCTCTCGGCACGTGAAGGGTGGGGATTGGGGCTAACGAGCCCTGGCCCCCGCCTACCCTCTACGCGAGAACGCGGGGGGGGAGGAACCGTTTGCGGCGGTCACTTTCCCCCCCCCCCCGCCCGGAGGCGGGCGCGTGGTCGGGGATTGCCACGCGCCCGTGCTTAACAGCAACCCCGGAGGGGGGGTGGCGGGTAGGGTTGGTGTCCCCTACCCGCCACAAATTAGCTTTGGGCTCGACAGGGCCTGGCGCGGGGAGGCTCATGGTAGATATCATTGCGTTCCCGGGGCCTCCCCAACATATCGCCGAGAGGGACACCCGGGGGGGTTTTTAGTGGGTTAGAGTCCCACATAACCGCCCTCCCCGCCCCGGAGGAGGGGGTATCCGTGTGGATTTTTCCCCCGTAAAAAAAAGGTTGAAATGTTCGGCCCGAACAATAACCTATCTATATAGCTACGTGTAACGAGTGATGAGAAAAACGGGAAGAACCGTTGACTGTAATGCGGCCAAAGGAAATTATGATTGCACGAAGTGCATAGTGTCAACCCATGAAACGCAAGAAACTTTATCCTTTTATTAACTAAATAAAAATGTCAACCAATGACACGCAAGAAACTCTGGCCTTATGTTAAGGAAATGCAAAATGTTATCCAACGAAAAGAAAAGAAACCTTAATTTTCTATCTCTACGGCCCGCTGGCCGTCGCCGCTATTTACCGCATGGTCCTCGCTCGGTTGAGCGTTGCCCCCTGTCACTTCGCCGCTCCCCTCGGGCCTGCTGTCCTCGAGTCGTGTTATGCACACAACCGGTATGGTCCCGTGGTGAGTCGCGCTAATGCCGGGCTGCTCCTGGGAGGAGGTTGCGCTCGGAGCTGCTGCAGCTGACGGCTGCACGGTCAGCAGGGTCACCGCCCTCTGATAGTTATCCGCGGTTGTTGGTAGATTTTTCAATAATTGTTCTGCCTCTCCTTTCATACACGACTTTAAATAGTGAAGCTTCTCCACTTTGGACAGCCCGGTGTCCTTATCGATTATCGAGCCAAAAATATTTTGAACGCGGACCATTCATCGTACCTGCCTGTGAAGGTGGGCAGCTGAATCCGTGGCAACGACTTCCGGGGAGTGCTTTCTCCTTCATGCCCTCGCATTGCACTTGCGTCTGCGAGTTGACCACGCGATTCCTTGCTCATATCTACAAGCATTGAGCGTTGGGTCATGTAAGCTTCTTCGGTTGCTCCGACAAAATCTGTTTTAATATAGTCATGTTCTTTAATTGTGCTCCAACAAGTGGCGAAGAGCGTTTCATGAATGGTCTGAAACTTCGTCCAGTAAGAATCCAGGAGATTGATTCTTGATTCCACCATTCCAGGCGTTCGCTTCTCCTACTTTTCTCAAGTTTTCCACTACTCGTAAAATGCGCCCGAAGAGGTCATACTGACTCCTCAGCGGGCCTTCAGCGTCGAGGCTCATTTTCTCGCTTCGTAGGTGTCACGGGGTTCACTCATTGACACTCACACTCGTAACGATGATGTAAGATTGCCGGTATAAATGTAATAATATCCGGCTCGAAAGACCAGAAATATTCACGCTTGTGTGAGTGAGGAGGATAGTGGGTGAGAGACCACTGACACCGGAAGCTTGAAGTAACACAATAGTTTATTTTAACAACCAAAAATAATGACGAATTTACAGAGTGACATAATTCAGAAATGCAATTGAATTTAACTGGACTCGGAAACGCGGGCGTTTTATTCTCTCTCGACACCTTCTCGATTGTAGTGTCGGATGATGCGCGCGTGATGGAACTGACCAGCGCAAATAGATCGATGACAGATCTTGACCTACTGACACACTATTGACGAATGACGACGCGCCGTAAGTTTTATGGGTTTTTATACCCACGCGAGACAAAGAACGCGCTAGGGATGACGAGTGCTTAGCGAAGGTCAAAATGTAATAGACTAGAAGCTTCTCGAACTGTAATACTGAAGATGCACACAGCCATTGTCCTTGTAATTATTGATCGTCGAAAAGACTATGCCGGAGAATTAGGCTGCGGTCACATGATGCGTCATGCGTGATGCGGGATAGGCTTCCGTCATAGCAACAACCAATCAGAGCTATCCCGCATAACGCATCCCGCTTGATTTTCGTCCGCCCTGTGCACATGGTACGGAATTTAGCCAAAAATTCGGCTACAGAATTTAAAAATATTTTTTCAAGTTGTAAATTGTATTGACGAAGTTTTTAATAATGTAAAGACAAAGGTAAAATTAATATTGAAGAGTATTATACATTTCGCGAATCAATAAAATATCGTCTAAAAAGAATTATTTTTTAATTTATGTTTTTACATAAACGCGTCATAACCCCCTTTTCCCGTATCATGTGCACAGGGCGGACGAAAATCTTGCGTGATGCGTCTTGATCTTGCATCTGTTTATTTCAGTGTCTTGGCTTCATTACAGCAAAGTAAAAATAATAAAAATAATGGAAGAGAAATTAATGGTAGAGAAAGCTTTAATAGCATTATTGCATATATACATGAAGACTCCAATAACGCCTTTTCGAAAAGAAAAGATTAGAATAACTTTAATAAAATTATTAACAATGCATGTAATTTTATCTGAAAAGAAAAAAAGAAACGTAGTATGTGGGTCAGACCAATCTATACGGTGCAACAACGTTTTCTTCAAGGTGATAGTGATAATTTGATTTCGATGTTACGAATAAATGACAATTCGCTCCACTTCAATTATTTAAGAATGGATGTAAATATTTTTGACGAACTTCTTGCAATTGTGGGTCCTGTAATTGAAAAGCAGATGGCTGTTAGAGAGCCAATTCTTGCTTACACAAGACTACAGATTTGTTTGCGATATTTAGCCAGCAGAGACAGCATAAAATCAGTAGGATATGCTTTTCGTACCTCTCCTAACACAGTAGCACAAATTGTTCATGAAACTTGTCATGCAATTTGGTGTCAATTAAAAGACATAGTCCTACGTGTTCCTAATAAAGACGAATGGATGAAAATTGCTACAGATTTTGAGGAAATGTGGCAGTTTATTCATTGCATAGGGGCAATTGATGGAAAGCATCAATGTATGTTACAGGTATTTTATTTAATTCATAATTTTTCTGTGGACTCTTCTTAGACAAATGTTTTCCACAGTACATAAAACAGTTCTTTCATTACGGAATAGTTTAATATAAATTAAATTTATATTTCAATCTCCTCCTCATAGTGGCTCCAAATATTACAATTATAAAAGAGCGCATAGTATCAACTTTACAGGTGTTGCTGATGCCCACTGTTAGAGCCAAGGTTAGAGCTTCCATCGAACATTTATTTCTTTTACTAGTTTTATAAGAACACACCATAATGTATAATTCCGATTCGTAAAACCCGCGACGCTAGGGATAAGAGCGCTCCGGTCGGACGACGCCCTTTCACGTGATAGGTGCGAGCTCAGCGCGCGCGATCGTTTTTTGTTGAGTGTGACGACGCCGATGTCGACGAGTCGAGTGTAAACTGTCTCTGAGTAAAGACGTACATTGAAAAGTATCGAGTTATCTTTGCAATCCCAAACATTGGTCCTTCGAGCCGGATCACAAGATCCACGTATTTAGCAAACGAGTTTAACGAGTAAAATGAGTCATCAAGACACGGGAACAACAATGTCAGAGGGCATTGGCAATTTACGCAAAGCACGAGGCTATACGAAATCTAAGTTAACGAGACTGAGGAAAGAAGCATTGCAAGCGGCCAACGAGGACGACGTTGGCTTTGACAAGGAGCAAGCTGAGACGAGACTAGAAAAATTAGAGGAGATATATAATGGTTTCGAGAACATTCAAAAGCAGTTGCTAGAGAACCTAGGAGGGCTCACCGCAGACGATATAGCGGAGGAAGAACTCTTCGAGGGGAAATATTTCGAGGTAAAAGCTATATTAAAACGATTCATAAAGCAGACTTCTACGGAAGGCGCTGCATCGCAGAATACGGACGCGATCACGCAAATATTGCAGCAGCAAACCGAGCTGATGCAACGTATGGGGCGCGGTGCGCAAGACAATGCATCGGCCATGACACCGACACCGGTAGAAAACGAAACGCTAACGGCCATTCTTTCGCGCCAAACGGAAATTCTCAATCGTGTAGCTAACGCCGCGACACCTGTCAACATAGATACTAGGGTTAAGTTGCCCACTATTACGCTTCCGCGTTTCGATGGAAAAATCGAAGAATGGAAATGTTTTGCAGATAGTTTTCGTTCAATTATACATGACAAGCCGCATTTGTCTAGTATCGAGAAATTTCAATACTTGGTTTCGTCAATTTCGGGCGACGCCGCAAAGATTATCGAGTCAATTGAATTAACCGATCAAAATTACATAGCCGCATGGGAATTATTGCAACAGCGATACGACGATCCAAGGTCGCTTAAGAAAAAACATATTCAATGTTTATTTTCAATGCCAACAATAACGAAGGAGTCCGCAAGGGCACTACGAGAATTAATTGACTATACTTCCAGGCATATGCGTATGTTAAAGGTTTTAGGTTCACCTACCGATACATGGGACGAACTTATCATGCACATGATGGAAACTAGATTCGACGTAAGAACTCTTCGAGCATGGGAGGAAGAAATAGAGTCGAATGAAGGCGTGAAATTGATCGACATGTTGGAATTTTTGAGAAAAAGGTGCCAAACTCTAGAGCGTATCGAGTCACGCTCAGTCGATAAAAGCGAGAAACAAAAGGAAAATGAGCAGCGCGGCAAGGGATCCTCTGCGACATTTTCGAAACCGCATTCCTTAAATAAGGGTGCTGCCAATCAAAAGACAGCGTCTCTAACCGCTTCTTTGAATTCAGGTAAGTGCTATTTTTGCAATGGAGCTCACTACATATATTTCTGTGAGAAATTTCTAGAATTGCCAGTATCCGATCGCATCAAGGAGGTCAGACGATTAAAGTTGTGTATAAATTGCCTGAAAGACGACCACTATGTCAAAACGTGCAAGAGAGGTCCTTGTAGAAAATGTGCCGAGAAACACAATACGCTATGTCACCAACCGCAAGGTAACAAGGTCAAGACAAATTCAGAAGGTACAGAAACTCAAGGCGAATCGAACAGCAATCAATCAATCAGCAATGTAGCGGTTCATCACGCTTCAAGCAATGTCAAAAGACGTCGAGTTCTTATGGCTACTGCAATAGTAGAAACGATTCAGCGTAATGGTTCGAAAGCATTGATTCGCGTGCTTCTCGATAGTGCGAGCGAAGCAAATTTTATTACTCAAGCAGCGTGCAATAAGTTAGCGTTAAAGCGACAAGAAGTTGCGGAGATCGTTACCGGTCTAAACGAGATAGAAAATAAAGTTCATTATATTTGCGATGTTCATATCAAGTCAAGGTGTTCCAATTTCCAGATCAACGCACAATGTTTAATTGTCCCCAAAATCACGAAAAACTTGCCATCGACAACAATACCACGGGACAAACTAGAAATACCTAGCAATATCGAGTTGGCTGATTTCGAGTTTAATAAAATCGGTCCGATAGACATGCTGATTGGAGCGGAATTCTTCTTTGACTTGTTAGAGACGGGTAAAATAGAGCTCAAAGATCAATTAATTTTGCAGAACACTAAATTCGGATGGATAGTAGCAGGATCAATGCCATCAAACGAAGGCTTAAATTTGGAGCAAAACGCGGTGAGCTCACTGATTTGTTCATTAAAATCTTGCGAAGTACTAAACGAAAATCTGGAAAAATTCTGGAAATTAGAACATTATGACAATGACAATACACGAGTGCTATCGATCGATGATAAGAAATGCGAGCAATATTTCGAACAAACTACTACGCGAGCTGAAGATGGTAGATTTATTGTAAGATTGCCATTCCGCGATGTAAACATGCCTATCGGTAACAATAGAGAGATAGCTCTCAAAAGATTAAATCAATTGGAACGCATGCTTAAAGGCAACGAAGTAATGCGCGAACGTTACACTAAATTTATGCGAGAATATGTAGACTTAGGACACATGTCGATAGTAGACGATTCGCTTGATAATTTAGAGAACGTAGTTTATCTGCCTCACCACGGGGTATTAAAAGAGTCTAGCAGCAGCACTAAATTGCGCGTTGTATTTAATGCTTCCGCTAAAAACAATAGAGGTGTGTCGCTAAACGATGCGCTTTTTGTTGGGCCTGTAATGCAAGACAATTTAATCGATATAATTATACGATTTCGATTCTACATAATAGCTTTAACGGCGGATCTACAAAAAATGTATCGCCAAGTATTAGTTCACGAAGACGATCGCGATTTTCAACGCATTTTATGGCGATTTTCTTGTGAAGAGATCATAAAGGCATATCGTTTAAACACCGTTACATACGGAGAAGCTTGCGCAGCATTTTTAGCGATTAAAAGTCTGATACAATTGGCAAAGGAAGGTATCAAGCGTTATCCCCTTGCGTCACTTACATTGTTAGAGAATACATACGTCGATGATGTAATTTCTGGAGCGAATACTATTGAGGAGGCGCGTATTTTACAAAAGCAATTAACTCTTCTATTGCAAGAAGGCGGATTCACGGCACATAAGTGGTGCTCCAATTCAGAAGATGTCTTGATAGAAATACCTATAGAGTTGCGAGAGTCTAGTTTGAATTTGAATATTGACGCGAACGATGTCATTAGAACGTTAGGTCTTGAATGGAATACTGCTTTAGACGAATTTCAGTTTACAACGCCAATAATAGAACGTGCATCCACAAAGCGTGAAATATTATCTGCGATTAGCAAGTTGTTTGACCCACTAGGCTTAATCGGTCCTGTATTAACAGTAGCTAAGATTTTAATGCAAGAGCTTTGGAAAACCAAGGTGGACTGGGATGATCCACTTCCAGAAGTGTTCAAGAATGAGTGGAAGAGTTTCCAAGAGAACTTGAAAGAGGTGAATATGTTGCGAATACCTCGAATAGTCATTAGTACACAAAAAGCTAGTCGATTTGTGATTCAAGGCTTTTGCGATGCATCCGAAAAAGCATATGGCGCATGTATCTATATACAATCGATAAACGAGACTACCGGCGAAATAACGATCAAACTATTATGTTCGAAGGCTAGAGTCACTCCTTTAAAAAGGCAGACGATATCTAGGTTAGAATTATGTAGCGCATCGTTGTTAGCGAAATTAATAGCGAGTGTAAAACGAGCGATTCGCATAAAAATTGACGAAATATGCGCGCGGACAGATTCTAAGGTCGTGCTGTACTGGCTTCGTGGCAACATAGCACGTTGGAAGCCTTTCGTATATAATCGCGTAAATGAAATCGTCGAGATTTTACCCGCGACCAATTGGAAACACGTCAAGGGGTCGGAGAATCCTGCAGATCTAATATCGCGAGGAGCCACTCCTGCACAACTCAAGGACAATCACCTGTGGTGGAACGGCCCAAAATGGCTATCTGATATACATCAATTGGAGAAGAATGAAGAGCACAACCGAGAGCTTACCGAAGAAGAACTCTATGACGCCGAAAATGAGTCCAGGAAAGAGTCACAAGTTTGCCATCTGCATACACATCAATCATCCGCATCAGATGATGTCATCCACAAACTCGTCAGGGATTGTTCGACATTGACGAAAATCGAGCGATCACTTGCCTACTGCTTTAGGT
This sequence comes from Temnothorax nylanderi, assembly GCF_030848795.1. Taxonomy (NCBI): domain Eukaryota; kingdom Metazoa; phylum Arthropoda; class Insecta; order Hymenoptera; family Formicidae; genus Temnothorax; species Temnothorax nylanderi. The sequence continues at coordinate 97,439 of NW_027249575.1, read as the reverse complement.
TCATATTCAATTGCCGCAAGAAACGCAAGGATAGAATCCTAACCAGATTAACTCTGGGAGAGTTGAACCTAGCCAAACGCGAGATAATCAAATATTCTCAACGTATGTACTTCCAAGAGGATTTGAAAAGTCTGCAAGATAAACGTGAACTGCATCGATCGAGTCAGTTGCAACAACTGCAAGTTTTCCAGGATGAAGAGGGCCTCATCAGGGTAGGCGGTCGCCTTCAAGAGGCTCCTTGGAACTTCCAAAGGAAACATCCGATTTTGCTCTCCGCGCAATGTAAAATCACACGCTTGCTAATTGAGAGAGTGCACCGTACTCTGCTACATGCTAGTCAGCAATTGCTATTAGCTACAATACGTCAGCAATATTGGCCATTAAACGCAAGAAATTTGATACGTCAAGTCTGTCGTTCGTGCGTCTGGTGCGTCAGGAACAATCCAAAGGGATTGACTCAAGCAATGGGATCATTACCTGGTGACCGAATCAGACCTACCCGAGCATTCTCTATAACCGGTGTTGATTTTGCTGGTCCAATCATCACGCTTGTCAACAAGGGACGTGGTCGGAAGACATGTAAATCTTACGTGGTCTTATTTATATGTTTTGCCACAAAAGCTATTCATCTAGAGGCAACAAGCGAGTTATCAACCGCAGCGTTTTTGGCAGCTTTACGCAGATTTATCGGGCGACGAGGATTACCCAGCAAAATTTGCAGTGACAACGCTACGAATTTTGTGGGTGCTAAACGAGAATTGGAGGAACTTTATACCTTTATTCAGACTTCAATAAAGGGATCCGTCGGTGACGCTTTACAAGAAAAAGGCATTGAATGGTGCTTTATTCCTCCATATTCACCACACCTAGGTGGCTTATGGGAAGCAGGAGTAAAATCCTGTAAATACCATTTAAAGCGAGTGATGGGTAATACCTTATTTACCTTTGAAGAGCTGACTACGGTACTAGTGCAGATTGAGGCTTGTTTAAATTCGAGGCCGCTATCGCCTTTGTCATCAGATCCGTCTGATTTGCAACCTTTGACGCCAGGACATTTCCTCGTTGGAGGACCCTTGAACAGTCTTCCCGAAGATGACTTAACGGACGTGAATATCAATCGTCTACACAGATGGGAATTGATTCAGCGTTCCGTCCAAGACTTTTGGAAACGGTGGGCGGCCGAGTATGTGGCCAATCTTCAAAGTCGTGTTAAATGGAGAACGCGACAGGAAAACTTGAAAATCAATGATCTTGTACTATTAAAGGAAGAAAACCTCCCTCCCTTGAGGTGGAAAATTGGTCGCGTGGTCGAGGTTCACCCTGGCAAAGACAACTTGGTGCGGGTCGCGAGCGTACGCACGGCCACTGGTATCTCTAAACGCGCGATAGCTAAACTTTGTAAACTACCTATAAGCGATACAGTATATAAAGAAGATCAGTAGACTAATCTTGGTGGGCGGTATGTTAGAGCCAAGGTTAGAGCTTCCATCGAACATTTATTTCTTTTACTAGTTTTATAAGAACACACCATAATGTATAATTCCGATTCGTAAAACCCGCGACGCTAGGGATAAGAGCGCTCCGGTCGGACGACGCCCTTTCACGTGATAGGTGCGAGCTCAGCGCGCGCGATCGTTTTTTGTTGAGTGTGACGACGCCGATGTCGACGAGTCGAGTGTAAACTGTCTCTGAGTAAAGACGTACATTGAAAAGTATCGAGTTATCTTTGCAATCCCAAACACCCACTGTCGCTTTATTCTAGTAGATGTTGGAAAAGAAGGTCGTTGTAGTGACGAAGGAATATTTGCGAATAGTCCTATAAAATATGGGCTAGAAACTAATACTTTCAATATACCTCCAACTGCAGAAGTTGGTGGAAGGAGACTACCATATACTTTAGTTGCTGATGAAGCATATCCTCTTTCCAAATATTTGATGCGCCCTTACCCAAGAAGTTTAAACCTTGATTTAAAAAAGAAAGTTTTTAACTATCGTTTGAGCAAAAAGAGTGGTTGAAAGTGCTTATGGAATTTTGGCAGCACGATGGCGAATTTTCAGACGGCCAATAAATACTTATGTTTCAAGGGCCGAAAAAATAGTATTGGCTACAATCTGCCTACACAATTTCATTATTACACGGGAACTTTAAAAACCACGTCACCAGAGACGTTATTTGCAGTATAATGAATACGACCAAGAACTTGAATCGTATGTTAGACCAAATATAATAAACAGCACTAATGACCAAGTAACTTCAGAAAAAAATTTAGGTAATATTTTCCGGGATAGATTTGCTGAATATTTTTTTAACGAAGGTGCTGTAGAATGGCAGTGGAATAAAGCTGCAAATAATGACTTTTGAATAGTTAAAATCAATAAACAACGTATGTTTGTTAATGTTTCAATTAACTGAATCACATTTTTGAAATTCAAGCGTTCTATTGCACAGAAAAAATGTAAAAACTTTTTCAATAAATGAATTTTATTTTTAATGTAAATGTTTTATAAATTTATTTAACATAAACATTTAACCCTTAAATGCCACACCTCTCAAGAATCTCGTAAATGACACATGGGGTCTAAAAGACCCCAGCATGAAAAATGTCTCCTTACTTATTGGTTTTTTGATATTTAGTTATGAAAATTATTTTCAATGTTGTTCAAGGCTTAGAAAAGAGAATAAAATGCTTATATTGTTAAAATTTCAATTTCAACATAGTATAAAAAATTAAGATCGCCAACAGTTAAAATGTTGGCTCCAAAATCAAAAAAATAAAAAATAATAAATAAATAAATATGAGCTCCATATTTGGCGGGAACATTTGAAAATATATCATTCTAAAGGGTCTGGGGTCCGCTGGACCCCGGGTGGCATTTAAGGGTTAAACTCAATAACTGAGACGTAAAGTATGTGACATAAGTAATAATATAATATATGGCGTAAGTAATAATATAACACATGGAATAAGTAATAATATATAGCATAAGTAATGGCATAAAATAAACTATTTTTTTATAAAAGGCCTGCTTCCTCTTCTGCTTGAAAAACGTCATTCAAAATCTTGTTTTGGATAACTCTTCGATTTTTATAGGGCAGTCGCCTTAAAATGTCGCCCAGTTGCAATAGAAAACCGTCAATACCGTCTGGGGGTTTGTTAGTATGAGATATTTTTAACAAATCCTTCTGAAAGCTTCCATCAGTCGAGAGATCTTTCCGTCCTAAAACACGAAAAATATATTATTTAAATATTCCTTCAATGTTACATTTTTCACCAATCATATAAACTAATTTAAAATTTTCCACATAAATTATTAATACAATCTACTTACGTTTAGTGCCTCTGCAGCCGTTATCACTTCTGTTAACACCTGACTCCAATGTAGTACTGTTTGTGTCATCATTGACAATACTCATGGAACAGGAAGCATCTTCTAGGTTTTCATCTAACAAAATACCGTCATTTGCGTGCGAATCATCTACATGGTCCGAAACATTACTTGTAGAACTGTAAAACAAAATAAATTTATTCATAAATTATTAATAGATCTAATAAGTTTTTAAATTTAATTAAAATTTTATACATACGGTCTAGTATTTATGCAGTCATTTAAAAATGTCATTTGTTCGTATAAACGAAATCCGTCTTTGCTTTTTTCGAGGGATTGTGCTGCAGAACCGCTAGGGATATATGCTGCATTTTTTCTTTTAGCTTTCATGAAGCAATCTCTTAGATTCCTCCAACGTTTTTTGATTTCTTCAATTTTGAAGTTATCTAAAACAAAATAATGTTCTCTGTAATATTGCATACATTGTTAATATTTTAAATTCAATAATATATTAATATAAATATAACATTACTGTTCAATTCGTTTCTCACTTCCTCCCATGCATCTTTTATATTTAAGGAACTTCTACGTTTTACTGGAATCATATGATTCCACAGGCAAGGTCTGTTTCGCACTGCTTCTATTAAAATTTCATCTGAATCAAACCAATTTTTATCCTCTTTTCCTCTTCTCTTCTTTGCAGTTGATGCAATTTCATTTTCTTCTGCTTCTTGCATCTGTGTATTGATTTTTACTACACGTACAATAACAAATTTATTTTATTAATCATTAATGCAGAAATGAAACTTATTCAATAACAGAAATTAAATTTATATACTCACACTTAAATAATTGATTCGATTTATTGACGTATAAGCCCTCCTTACTCACATCTATATCTGCAAAGCATGAGTGGGTAAAATAATCGAAATTCTGCTTTGGAAGAAAAAATTTGCATTGCATGCACTCGTAATAATCCACGTGTACCTAATAACAGAAAAAAATTACAAATATATTGTGCGATCAATGCAAAACAATTTTTTTAAACATTTTTACATATTGATATTTGTATAAAAGTTTGTGCTTACCGTTTCCATTTCAGTACAAAATGAAGACAACTTGCTATGTATGATCTGCAGATCAAAAAATAAAGGATACACGAGGTTATTAAATAACCTGAAATCACAGTTGTTCGCTTCGCAATTCGCCCCACTGATGGCTTCTTTTTCTTCTTCAATCTTTTTTCCTGGTCTTTTTCCTTCAGTCTTTTTTTCTGATCTCTCTCCAAGATCTCTCTCTGTCGAGATATAATATCACAACCAAATAGCCAAATATGCTTCACTAATGGCAATATGGCGCAATTATTATACGCAGTTTATCGCGGTGGCCGGTGCGGGATGCGTTATGCGGGATAGCTCTGATTGGTTGTTGCTATGACGGACGCCTATCCCGCATCACGCATGACGCATCATGTGACCGCAGCCTTAGAGTGACTCGATCGTACGGAGAATAATTCTTATGACGTGAGCGCGACACAAACAAGCGGCGACCCTCTGAATAAATATCGTGTTACACTTACGCCGTGACTCATGACACCGTCGGTTAATTAAGAATAAGAATATGCAAGAGCATTCGCGATTTCGAACACTTTGAGTAGTTCCAATTCAAAATACAAAATATTAAAAAATATCACGTAATTTATACCAACTCAAGTACTAGTAGCTTTAAATATTCTTAACAAAATTATTATATCACAAAAATATTTATATTGCATGACCTATAACTGAACCCAAGTAATATGTATTCCTTTTCATATAAAAAAACACTTTTAAGTTTGGAAAAAAGTTGAAAAAATTTAAAATTTATGTGTTCAATAAAGCTTACCTGTCACGTAAATCTTGTTCAGCGTAGAATGTTGAACAGCAGTAGGTAGGAAACCCAGCCAGTAGCTGATCAAAAATAGCAATTTGGAACTTACAATTAGTAGCGTTGACTTCATTCAACAAAGGCACCGTCGAAATACAGTTGGAAAACTTGGAACTCGCGATTCTGAGGAATAAAAACAGTTTTATGTATTATTATTTTTATAAGACAGAGGATTACAGATATGTCATAAAACAGATGATTGATCTTTTATTCATTTCATATTAAAAAACGCTATAGATGTAAATTGTTTGTACAATTACAAATATAAGAAATTAAATTTAAATGTTCAAAAAATATATCTATAATTAATTTTTATATCAAAAAATGCAGGCAATGACAAATAGGAAAAGAATTTTGTTAAATAACTCGTGAAACTGTTATGCTGACAATTTAGAAGTTACCGTAGGTTGCGGAATTAACTGATGTATATCACATAAGATATTTAATGCTAAAACGTTTTAATTATTATATAAGTCCAGTGATATAGCCGCGAGTCACGGCATTTTCCTCCTTCCACTTGCGCACACAAAGACGCTCTGTTTATTCGTGTGACGACTACGCTGCACGAATAGCCAGAGCGTCTTTCTGTGCGTAAGTGGAGTGGGAAAAACACTATGTCTCGTGGCTTAAATCTACCATCACTGCCTATATCTCTACATCTTTTGGCATCGAGTATCTTTGCTATACGGTTTTGCAACCAAAGATAACTTGAAGCTTTTGATCAAAATAGTTATATGAAAAGTTGTACAAAATATTAAAGAATATCACGTAATTTATGTGTGTTGAATAAAGCATACCTGTCACGTATACCTTGTCCAGCGTAGAATATTGAACAGCAGTAGGTAGGAAACCCAGCCAGCAGCTGATCAAAATAATACCAATTTAACAAAACGTCGAAATGCACCTCAGGGACTTGGTACTTGCATATACTGAAAGCAGTTTATGTATTATTGTTAATGTTACAATTATTAATACACAGATTATTACAGATAATGTTTTAAGACAGATGATTCTTTTATTCAATTAATTTATATTAAAAAGTAATATAGATATGAATTATTGTACAATTACAAGAATAAATATTTAATTTATAGATGTTTAAAAAATATAATTAAATTTGTATTTATTGCAAAGTGCAGGCAACGACAAATAGAAAAAGAATTGTGGTTACACGACATTTTCCCGAAAACTAGATGGGATAATGTTGGTATCAACGAAAACCCCTAGGCAACACAATTTTAATTTCTACGGATTAGTAACACTGTTGAAGTAGTAAAGGCCGTGGCACATAGAAAAACTTAATCAGTAAAACTCAAGCAGTTAGCAAATCAGCCAATCACAGTCAAGAACTTAAGGCACGGCCCTAAGCGGTAGCGAATCCATACCGTTGATTTCTTACTGCTTAAGTTTTACTGCTTAAGTCTGTCTATGTGCTAAGGCCTTAAGTCCATGAGTTTGCGTAGTCGTTTTGACATATGCGTACATATGTGTCAAATAATAAATATTGTGTATAACATAAGTAAAGAATAATGGAAAGGTTTTATTCCGCCAGTGAATATAAAATAATATCACCAAACTTCAATTGACTATAACTGGCATATTTATTTACAAAAAATCACAACGTTTCGGTCCAAATTCGGACCCTTTTCAGGTGAACTCTTACACAAGCATTCGACAGGCAATTCGTGACATTGTACCCGCAAGTCAGAAACTAAAGACTAGGCAGAAAAAGAATTTCATTTTTGTATTGCGATCGCTTAAATATTATAAATAACAAAGGAAGTATAAACGTAAAAAATCTAAGTGACTTACATGATTTGTGCGTTGTCAGTAAAATGTAAGATAATAATGTCAGTGTTGGTAAAATATAGTGTAAAAAATAATAAGAAGTCGAAATAGTATAAAATTACCCAGGTAGCAAGCACTCGTCATTTTGACGTCAAATGACGTCAAAAGACGTCAAAATGACAGACTTTTGACGTCAAAATGACGAGTCTTGCTACCTGGGTAAATGTGTATATAGATCGTGTTAGGAAGCACGTCCGTATATCCCGTTTGCGGAGAACACAATGCGTAAGGACAAAAATTATTTAAAACAAGTGAAGGTTAACTGCCTATTATTTTGTCGTAAATTGTTGTTAAATTTTCGGTGTCCTTCTGTAGGTGTATTGCCTGTGTGTGTTTTTTGATGAAAAACATCTGCGCAATCTCTCACTTCTTAACGTTTTGCTCTCTATGTAATATTCTCGTTCCCGACCAATCAAACTCGTGATTAAATTCAATCCGATGTTTGCTTATTACCGAGTGATTACTAACGTGCTTCCTAATATTAGTTTTATGTTCTTTAATTCGAGTTTCGAGGGGTCTTTTCGTTTGTCCTATATATGTAGCATTGCAGTCGAGGCAGTCAATTTTGTAAACCAATTCAATTTGTTTCATGTAATCCAGTCTATCCTTACCCTTTCCAATAATGTTATTGAGTTTCTTGGGGACAGTGTAAGCGACGTCAAACCCGCGACTGCTTAAAATAGCACGGATACCATCACTATAATCTTTTATGTAAGGGATAGATATAAAATTTGTTCTGAAGTCATTGTCATTAGCACTGTTTGGCGCTCGCCCATGTATATAGTATATCGTAGTGTTAGCTCTGTATATATTATTTATGAATTTGTGTTAATCGTTAATTCGTCCGCAATTGCATTAGCGATCATTCGCGTTGTCGTAAGTATTCGTGTTAGTGAACCGACGGCAAAGTCGTACCGTCGATAAGATTGATCTCGCGTTTGGTGACTCGCGCGAAACGTCGGCGGATCGCGATCCATAATTAATGTTCGCGCGACTCACCCGACTCATGCTGCTCGCCCGCGGGTGCCACTCCCAATTATTGGGCAAATACTCGCTCGCGCCGGCTCTTTACAGGAGCGCGAGCAGGAGACACTCTCCTTTCGGAAGTCGTCTAGTCACCACCATTCGGAAAAGCTCGAATCTACGTTAGCTAACGTCCGGCCATCGTCAAACCGAGTCCGGAGCACGCGCGCCGTGCCTTACCGCCTTTGCTTGCCTGCCTGCTCTGTGTGCATTACTTGCTTGCTGCCTGCTCCAACCCTTGCCTGCCGCTCGTCTCTTTCACGGAGGATTCCGCCAGCCCGAGGACGGACGGAGCGACGAGAGAGCACACCCGAGAGGGCATCGGGCAACGAAACGGTGAGTCGCTTTGCTTTCGTTTGTTCGCCGCATAATTTCTCTCGCTAATTCGCGCTGAGGGGACGAAACACACCCCCTCTGGTCCTTCGAGTCTTGTTAATTTCGCAAATCCGGGGTTCGCTCTACCGCCCCCCGAGCAAGCACTATTACCATCCTGAGTGGCCACCCGGTATTTGATTTCTTTCAAGCGTCGATTAATACATTTATTGCTAAAATATTCAGGGTAACTGTTGTTGCTAAGAATTTCTTTAACAATTTCAATAACACAGGCACACAAAAAAAAAGTGGTCTGTACCAAAGACTAGACCCATCATTTCTTATGTATTTTGACGTGCTGAATCTAAATCCGGGGTCAAAATTGACCCCCACCACGCCAATTTTTTTTAAATCGCGAAAAACCACCATTGAAAACGGAAAATCCCAATATAAGGTGGGTCAGCGTTAGGTATAAATGTGGCAACCAACTGTAAGACCCAATCTATATGTACTTTGATGTCCTGAATCCGATTCTCGGGCCAGCATTACTGTACCACCCCCCACTTTCTTTTTAATCATGAAAAACCACCCTTTAAAACGGAAAATCCCGCTGTAAGGTGGATCAGCGTCAGGTACAAATGTAACAACCGACGTTACGGCCGAGTTGGACGTACCGAGACCTGGTTTTGTGGAGGACCGCAGCTCTGCCCCCTGGGGGCCGAGTTGGACGCCTGCCTTCGCATCCTATCCCGACCGATTTTAAATAGATATACCTACCGTTATTTGATTTCTACCGAGAGATTACTTAGTTTTAGTTTTGAAGAGGAAAAGAGTTTCTTTTACTCCTTTCTCCTTTTATAACGAACTCTTTTTTCTTCGAACGATCTATGTAGAGGATTTCTTTGTCTCTTTCGACTTTTAAGCTGGGTTTCTCTTTTAAGCATCCAACAAAAATCTGCCATCATATTAACATCCCACCTTCCTTGATAGCGACGCTCCATTTCTTTCATATCTTGATGAAACCTTTCACCTTGTTCTCCACAAAACCAGGTCTCGGTACGTCCAACTCGGCCGTAACGTCGGTTGTTACATTTGTACCTGACGCTGATCCACCTTACAGCGGGATTTTCCGTTTTAAAGGGTGGTTTTTCATGATTAAAAAGAAAGTGGGGGGTGGTACAGTAATGCTGGCCCGAGATTCGGATTCAGGACATCAAAGTACATATAGATTGGGTCTTACAGTTGGTTGCCACATTTATACCTAACGCTGACCCACCTTATATTGGGATTTTCCGTTTTCAATGGTGGTTTTTCGCGATTTAAAAAAAATTGGTGTGGTGGGGGTCAATTTTGACCCCGGATTTGGATTCAGCACGTCAAAATACATAACAAATGATGGGTCTAGTCTTTGGTACAGACCACTTTTTTTGTGTGTGCCTGTGTAATCAATAATCAAATTTTTAAGTTTTTGATTTTTTTAACGAATAACCAACTATCTTTTATATATTGTAAAGTAATAAACGTGCAATCGAATTTCCCGCGTAGCGAGCGCTGTCCCCGAGCTAGCGTTGAGATCATCACGCCGCCGGAAGATGTTGTCTAAATAGGTAACTACGGTTGCTAGACGGCCACGATTGGTCGATCCGAATTAGGAGGAGGATCACGCGTTAACACGTGATCCTCAGAAGACGGTTACGTGCAAGTTCGTGCAGGTTCAAGCGCGATCGGTGCCGAGCCAGAAAGTTCGTTGTCGAGTAAGCGATAGGACGTACGTACGGAGGGCTCTAAGCCTATGTGTACTTCCCGGCGTTATATCGATTAAAGTTAAGTCCGTGCAAAGGACTTCATGCGGTAAAAGTATTGAGGGAAATATAGTGATTTACAGAATCTGTCGTTTCCTTTATTTAAACCGCTCATATCCTACGTGTTTCACGCTTCGCGTTGCGTACGGATTCCTGCCATCCTCACCTCTCACCAGAGAGTTTCTAACGATATCGAACTAAATCTTACAGTTCAGAAGTGGGATTGAAATCCGCGAGTGCAGTCATCAGTGTCGTTGGATCAGTGTCCGTTTTACGACACTTGACTTTCGCCGCGGTAACCCTCGCACTCTGTTCTCGCAATTCAGCGAGATTACACCGAGAGGTTCGAAGACACTCTCGTTAGACTTTTCGCAACCGCGATAAGTGCGGTGCGATATAATATTCGCGTTCGTGACGCCGCGGATTACGTTAAGTGCGAATACGCATTTACGCGTCGGACACGTGCTCATAAGTAAAAGGCGCGTGCGCGGCAATTGAACGGTCGCGAGTGTAGTGAAAAAAAAAAAAAAAAAAAAGGGACGATGGATGCTATAAGCATTCGAGCTCGTCTGGAAAGCCTCCCTTTGGAAAGATTACAGGAAGAGGCTCAGAAGTACGGCATAAGGCCACATGAAGACAGGGGCCAGTGCGTGCAAGCTATTATGACACATCTGGAGATAAACGGCCCGCTCAGTGATTTTGGCGCGGAGAAAACAGCCCCCGCCCAAGCATCTCGTACGGGGCATCACGAGACGAGAAACGTTTCGACGGGAACATCAGACATCATGCAATTTTTGTCCGAACAACTAAGACAAGAAAGAGAGCTGATGCAACAACAAAATCGCGAAATGATGCAGCAGATGTTCACAATGCTAAATACGGGCACGAGAGGCAATACGCAGGTGCCAATCCCGACGTCGACGGACCAGTCAGGCCGCTCATTTGTCTCAACGGTGCCGCCAGCACAGGCGGTGAACCTTTTGTCATCTCAATTACCAAGCTATGGAGGATCTGAAGATGAAAGCGTTACCCAGTGGCTTGAAAAGGTGGAAGCTGTAGCCAGGATACACGGCGTAACACATGAAGTGGCACTTCTCGCAGCTACCAGCAAATTAACAGGAAACGCTCAGCGATGGTTTTCACACAATACAGGCACAATTAATCGATCGTGGACTACTTTCAAAGAAGCCATCACGCGAAGATTTAAGAGGAAGGTGTTGTTATACGTATCAATGAGAAAAATAGAGGCGCGTACGTGGAACTTTTCGAAAGAATCCTTCATGGATTACGCCATGGACAAATTGGACCTTATGCAGGGTGTAAATCTACCAGAGGCTGACAAAATACAACTTCTGATAGACGGCATCCAAAGTAATGCATTAAGGGGCACTGCCACCGCGCTAGATACCGAAGATGTAGATAAATTCCTTGATCAGATGCATCGCATCACCTCCTCGTATACAACAAAGAAGAATACAATTGGTAAGCCGCAGAAGGGAAAGGACTTCATCTCGAAGAAAGAAAATCAGTCAAGAATGTCGGTACCTGTGAAATCTGAATCGGTGCCTGTGAAATCTGAATCTGTGATTAAAGATAAATTTTGCGCTTATTGCAAAGTTAAAGGACATGTACGCGAAGACTGTTTTAAATTGAAAAAGAAGGAGCAGTCTCAGACGGTCGCTCCGGCAGCATCATCAACAACGGTGTCAGCTGTGGAGATCGCTGATTCGTCTACGGAGGACCAGCCCAAGGAGGCAACTACAGTAGCGTGCGTAGCAGAACAGGGAAGAACTCTCGAGATCAACGATTCCAAAATTAAGGTCGTTTCTCTAAATGATATTCCGTCCAATTTAACGGCTCTGCTTGACACGGGTAGCCCAATTTCTTTTATTCGTCCGTCCGTCTACAAGAAATATTTCGGTTTATTAGATAGTTCGAAAAAGGATTTAAAATCGTATAAGGCGTTAAACGATTACCCGATTGAAATAAAAAGTTCGGTTTCTTCTAAGATAATTTTAGCTTCGTTGCCAGAGTTGTCAGTCCCAATTGAATTAAATGTTTTGAATAATGATACTTTTTCTGTAGATCTGGTAATCGGTATGGACTTCATAAACCAGCATAAGATTAAAATAGTATATAATCCATCCGATGATCCAGAAAGTAAATTAAAACTGTTTAAAGAAATAGCTTACGCGGAAGAGGTCTTTGATTCATCAGAAGTACTAGAAGAAAAATTATATTCAATCGAAATAGATTTCGATAATAAAGTAAAGCAGCAATTAATTGAAACTATTAAGGAAGTAAATTCAGCTGACATAATACCTCCCGGAGAGGATTATTCAGTAAGAGTGGATCTCAAAGATCACACGGTTTATGCATATTCTCCTAGAAAAATCTCTTGGACCGAAAGGTTACAAATGAAAGAGATAACTGATGATCTCCTTAGAAGAGGCATAATAAAACCTAGCTCTTCACCTTATTGTGCACGAACCGTGTTGGTCCGAAAAAAAAATGGAAAATGGCGTCTATGTGTAGATTTCAGACCACTCAATGAACGAGTAAATAAACAAAAGCATCCGTTCCCGGTAGTTGATGATTGTTTAGTGAATGCCGGCAAAAAAACGGTGTATACGTTGTTAGATCTAAAGGATGGGTTTCATCAAGTAAAAATCCATCCGGACGATACTAAGTACTTCTCTTTCGCAACGTATGAAGGCCAGTTCGAGTACGTCTATCTGCCTTTTGGTTTCAGCGAATCTCCAGCTGAATTTTTTAAAAGAGTGAGAAATCTTCCTACTCTAGCTGAATTGATTATCAAACGTAAAATTATTATTTACATGGATGATATTTTCATAGCGACTGATACAATCGAAGAGAACTTAAAAATTATTAAACTCGTGCTCATGGAGCTTAAACGATATAAATTTGAAATAAATTTCGATAAATGTCAATTCCTAAAACTAAAAGTTGAATTTTTGGGATATATCATATCCGCTGACGGCATAACTATCAGCGAAAGGCATACAGATGTAATTCGAAAATTTCCTACTCCTAAGAAGGTTCTCGATATCCAACGATTTTTGGGTTTAACCAACTATTTTAGACGATTCATTCAAAATTATGCTTCTAAAGCGAAGCCCTTAACCAATCTCCTACGCAAATCCACCAAGTTCGTTTTTAATGACGAATGTAAGCAAGTTTTTGAGAATTTGAAAAGAGACTTAATCTCGTTTCCGGTATTAAGACTTTACGACGCGAATTCGGAAACTCAGCTGCATACAGACGCAAGTCATGTAGCAATAGCTGCAATTTTGATGCAGAAACAAACAGATGATGCTTTCGCCCCGGTAGCTTATTTCAGTCAAGCAACAAATAAAGCCGAAGCAAACTACCATAGCTTTGAACTTGAAATGTTAGCCATCGTTAAGGCTATGGAAAGGTTTCATGTCTATCTTTACGGATTAAAGTTCACGGTGGTAACGGATTGCCAAGCACTAGTCTATGCAGTCAACAAAGCACATTTAAACCCAAGAATTGCGCGTTGGACTTTGCGTGTCCAAAATTATGATTTTAAAATTATGCATCGCTCTGGTGTAAAAATGGCACACGTGGATGCTCTCAGTCGTATTGTGGCGTACATCGATCCTATCCCAATTGAAAGGGAGTTAGAGTGTAAACAATTAACCGATGTTAAACTTAAAAATATAGCAGAAGAATTAGAATTTAAAGACGATGACAAGTTCGAGCTTATTGAAGGCTTAGTCTATAAAAAGGATAGCGACAAATCTCGTTTCGCAATACCTGAATCTATGATTAATAATATAATTCGCGCTCACCATGACGACATGGCTCATTGCGGCGTAGAAAAAACAGTTCAAGGAATCATAGCTAATTACTGGTTTCCGTCCTTAAGGAAAAAAGTTCGAGATTATGTAGAAAACTGTCTGATATGTCTAATGTCTGATCTGTCGGTAAATTCTCGTGAAGGTGAACTTCAAATAACCGATGTACCATCAGCTCCTTTCCAAATACTACACACCGATCATTACGGTCCGTTAATCGAATCCATCGGTGGATTCAAACATATTCTATTAATTATAGATGCGTATACGCGGTTCACGTGGCTGTTTCCGGTCAAAACGACTAATTCAAAGGAAACAATAAAGCATTTTGACAGTCTTTTCCAAATGTTCGGTAACCCGGATAAAATCGTGTCCGATAGAGGAACGGCTTTTACGTCACATGAATTTACCGAATTCCTGAATACTAAAAGTATTAAACATCGTAAGGTAGCAGTCGCAGCCCCTTGGGCGAACGGTTTAGTTGAGAGGGTGAATAGATTCTTAAAATCTTCTTTGAAAAAATTAGTTGAAGAACCTCGCAAATGGAAAGATAGTTTGAGTACGGTTCAGTACGTAATTAATAATACCTATCATTCAACTATTAAAAGTTCTCCCTCTAAACTACTCCTCGGGTACGACCAACGAAATCATACAGATGCCAAATTAGTAAGCTATCTTAATCAGCTGGCTAAGGTCGAGTTCAATTTTGAAAAATATCGAGAATCTGTTCGTGAAGCTGCATTAGATTCTAATGAAAGCATTAAGAATTACAATAAATTATATTACGACAAACGGCACAAAAAGCCAACTGATTATAATCCCGGTGACCTGGTGATGATTCGTGATACAGTGATTAAACAGGGTGAAGACAAAAAGTTGAAACCTTCATATAAGGGTCCTTATCGAATTGCCAAGGCTTTAAATAAAAATCGTTATGTGGTAGAAAGTATCCCCGGTTTCAGCACTACCACCCGTTCTTATAACTCAATATTATCACCAGACCGCCTAAAACCATGGATTAAAATGGTTAATCCAGATATTCCTACCTAAATTAAAGATAATCCATTTTATAATTAAAAATTGTTTGCGTTAAAATTAATCTAAGTTTATATTGCGTTCTTGTGTTCCTTTTACCAAAGAGTAATAATTGTACACCATTAATCTTAAGTTCTTTAAATGTGACAAAAAAGTACAAATTTAGTATTTAAGTGCGAAGTTCAATATGTATTTGTTAGTTTAAGGAAAATATACAACATTCGGGTCGAATGTAATTTCAGGCTGGCCGACTGTAAAGTAATAAACGTGCAATCGAATTTCCCGCGTAGCGAGCGCTGTCCCCGAGCTAGCGTTGAGATCATCACGCCGCCGGAAGATGTTGTCTAAATAGGTAACTACGGTTGCTAGACGGCCACGATTGGTCGATCCGAATTAGGAGGAGGATCACGCGTTAACACGTGATCCTCAGAAGACGGTTACGTGCAAGTTCGTGCAGGTTCAAGCGCGATCGGTGCCGAGCCAGAAAGTTCGTTGTCGAGTAAGCGATAGGACGTACGTACGGAGGGCTCTAAGCCTATGTGTACTTCCCGGCGTTATATCGATTAAAGTTAAGTCCGTGCAAAGGACTTCATGCGGTAAAAGTATTGAGGGAAATATAGTGATTTACAGAATCTGTCGTTTCCTTTATTTAAACCGCTCATATCCTACGTGTTTCACGCTTCGCGTTGCGTACGGATTCCTGCCATCCTCACCTCTCACCAGAGAGTTTCTAACGATATCGAACTAAATCTTACAATATGAACCGGGTTTAGGAACAGATTTATGTAGAATCGCATGCAAAAAGGATGCTATGTTGTACAAAGAGCTGCCGAGTGTCGACACAATAATGCATAATGGAAAGTTCTTTTTATGTACCTTCGGCAACCCATAACATCTTGGGAGATTCCCATTCGTGCAGCGTAAACGTTTATAAATGCGTTCATCAATAATTTCGAGGTTGGGCCACGATTTAATTAGATCGTTAAATTTAGTTATTATCTGATTGATCGGGTCTTTTTTAAATTTTTTATAAGTAGTCTGATCATCTAGCAATTCTTCCATTTGATTTATATATACGTCCCTATCCATAACAACAGTAACCTGTCCTTTGTCAGCTTTAGTAACAAAAATGTCCTTATTATTGTCTAAAAACTTTTTGCATTTGTTAAATTCACTAGATAGGAACACGAATTCATAAATGATATATACAGAGCTAACACTACAATATACTATATACCTGAGCGAGCGCCAAACAGTGCTAATGACAATGACTTCAGAACAAATTTTATATCTATCCCTTACATAAAAGATTATAGTGATGGTATCCGTGCTATTTTAAGCAGTCGCGGGTTTGACGTCGCTTACACTGTCCCCAAGAAACTCAATAACATTATTGGAAAGGGTAAGGATAGACTGGATTACATGAAACAAATTGAATTGGTTTACAAAATTGACTGCCTCGACTGCAATGCTACATATATAGGACAAACGAAGAGACACCTCGAAACTCGAATTAAAGAACATAAAATTAATATTAGGAAGCACGTCAGTAATCATTCGGTAATAAGCAAACATCGGATTGAATTTAATCACGAGTTTGATTGGTCGGGAACGAGAATATTACATAGAGAGCAAAACGTTAAGAAGTGAGAGATTGCGCAAATGTTTTTTATCAAAAAACACACACAGGCAATAAACCTACAGAAGGACACCGAAAATTTAACAACAATTTACGACAAAATAATAGGCAGTTAACCTTCACTTGTTTTAAATCATTTTTGTCCTTACGCATTGTGTTCTTCGCAATCGGGATATACGGACGTGCTTCCTAACACGCTCTATATACACATTTAATTTTATACTATTTCGACTTCTTATTATTTTTTACACTATATTTTACCAACACTGACATTATTATATTACATTTTACTGACAACGCACAAATCATGTAAGTCACTTAGATTTTTTACGTTTATACTTCCTTTGTTATTTATACCACTGAACCACAAAAAAATTTTTTTGAAAAGCAACTGGGATCAGAGTAGGTGTTTCTTATAGATTTTGGGTCACTAAATCCGAATTTGTAAACCGTTTTGCTCCATCACGTCTAGATTTTTAGATAATCGAGAAAAATAGCGGAAAATCTGTGAAAATTGAAATAAACATTTAAAGAAAGAGCAAAAGTATAACATTAAAGAAAGAGAAAAAGTATAACATCAAAATGCGGTCGCAGAACTGATTTAAATATATTTTGGTAAGTTAAATAAAGTGCAAAAAAGGAGGATGTTAAAAAAGGGACGAATTTCGCCCAAAAAGGTGTAAGTAAAAGAAATAGTGTTTTTTGTAGATCTTGATCTCCTGAATACGATACAGCTAATAAAAAGTTCGTGGTGCTTGGGGAACACCTTGAAAATTGAGCATAAACGTGGTGTATTTACAGAAATTCGGATGATATATGCTATATCATAAAATGTACTGGTGAAAAATTTGTTGAAGAGAGAAAAGGGGGAAGAAAGAGTGTTGTGTGTGTGTGTGTGTGTGTGCGCGTGCGTGCGCGCGCGCGCGGGTGCGGGTGTGCGCGTGTGTGCGCGGGTGCGGGTGTGCGCGTGTGTGCGCGGGTGCGTGTGTGTGTATGTGCGCGGGTGCGTGCGTATGTGTGTGTGTGTGCGTGTGTGCGTGCGCGGGTGCGGGTGCGTGTACGTGTGTGTGTGTGTATGTGCGCGGGTGCGAGTGCGGGTGTGCGCGTGTGTGCGCGGGTGCGGGTGTATGTGTGCGCGTGTGTGTGCGCGGGTGCGTGTGTGTGTGTGCGTGTGTGTGCGTGTGTGCGTGCGCGGGTGCGGGTGCGGGTGCGGGTGCGGGTGCGGGTGCGGGTGCGGGTGCGGGTGAGGGTGCGTGTGCGGGTACGGGTGTGTGCGCGCGTGCGCGTGTGTGCGAGTGTGCACACACCCGCACACACGCGCACGCGCGCACACACCCGCACACACCCGTACCCGCACACGCACCCGCACTCGCGCACGCACACATGCACACACACACGCACACAAAACACTCTTTCTTCCCCCTTTTCCCTCTCCCCAACAAATCTTTCACCAGTCACATTTTATGATATAGCATATATCTCATCCGAATTTCTGTAAATACACCACGTTTATGCTCAATTTTCAAGGTCTTCCCCAAGCACCACGAACTTTTTATTAGCTTTATCGTATTCAGGAGATCAAGATCTACAAAAAACACTATTTCTTTTACTTACACCTTTTTGGGCGAAATTCGTCCCTTTTTTAACATCCTCCTTTTTTGCAATTTATTTAACTTACCAAAATATATTTAAATCAGTTCTGCGACCGCATTTTGATGTTATACTTTTTCTCTTTCTTTGATGTTATACTTTTGCTCTTTCTTTAAATGTTTATTTCAATTTTTACAGATTTTCCGCTATTTTTCTCGATTATCTAAAAATCTAGACGTGATGGAGCAAAACGGTTTACGAATTCGGATTCAGTGACCCAAAATCTATAAGAAACACCTACTCTAATCCCAGTTGCTTTTCAAAAAAAATTTTTTGTGGTCCTGTGTAATATTTAAGCGATCGCAATACAAAAATGAAATTCTTTTTCTGCCTAGTCTTCTGTTTCTGACTTGCGGGTACAGTGTCACGAATTGCCTGTCGAATGCTTGTGTAAGAGTTCACCTGAAGAGGGTCCGAATTTGGACCGAAACGTTGTGATTTTTTGTGAATAAATATGCCAGTTATAGTCAATTGAAGTTTGGTGATATTATAAGTAAAGAAGTAAATGGAGAATAGACAAATATATATCAGATAAGTAGCTAATATTCTCATAAAATAAAAGATTATGTATCCTATGTGCTCTTTGTAATTGTAGGTGTTGGACCGATTCTTTCCTTGAATTAATTTTTTTGTTTCAGCTTCCCATCCAACCATTTGCTTGCAGAATGTTAACAACCGGAAAACAATTCCCTGCCGAGTGAGGCTGCCAAATTCTGAGCCTACTGTGTTCTGGAGTGTGCCCAAATTGTAAGCAAAAGTTGAAATGACATTGTAACATCGAGCAGATCTATCATTAACAGTACGACGACAGATTGACGCGACAAACCGAGAACAGGTTTGTCAAAGCTGCTGTGCTACAAAGCATATGTGCTGTTTGTATCAGCTATGTACTGACATTGTCTGCACTAGCAAAGGTACTGTGGTGTTTACCGTCAATCTGTCATCAACGCTTTCGACAGACCTGCTCGATATTCATTGCCACTTTGTTATGTAGTCTGCTGACTGGTGTATGTTTCTTATCTTTCAGCAAACAGAATGTGTTGCCCACATTGGCCTCTGCAAGGATGGGGTTTGGGAGTGGAAATGAAGGAATCACAAGTCTAGGAAACAATAATAATTAAAGTAAGAATAGGGAGTATTAAAATGTTTATAAATTTACTTGAAAATTTTTATTTTCCCACGTCCTGATAATTTATATAAAATTAATAGAAGGTCCAACTTTTCATTATTTTCTATGTATGTATGTACGTAAAATTTTATTGCATTTCCCCGTAGGGTTTACAATCTACTAATCATTGGCGTTTTTAAAGGGACGTACCCAACCCTTTACACACTTTTCTCCCCTTCTTATCCTGGCCATATGCGACCTTACAATTTGTCTTATTTCCCTATCCCTCCCCCTTCTTCCTTCACCCCTCTGTTTGTCTCTTTCCGCTTCCTCTGATTCTGCGCCCCTCTGCCTCCCTCCTTCCTGTCTCGGCTCTTCCCTTTGGTCCTACTGTCTTTTCTTCCTGTCCTCTTTGTCCTCGTCCAAATCCATCAAAAGCTTCTTCTCCATCCCTCTCGAGATCTCGTCCTCCTCAGACCTCCTTGCACTCCTGCCTTCTTCCATTCTCCTTTCTAATCTCCTTTCTTTTTCCTCTCTTTCTCTTACCCTCGTCTTCACCGACTTATCCTCATCTATTTTCACCCTTAACCTGTTCCCTGCTTTTCTCTTTGCCTCCAAAACCCTCCGCTCATCCTCCTCATTTCCCAACTTTACCAATATCGTCATCCAGTCCCCACTCTGTCTTACCACACTCACCTCTCTTACCTCCGCCTTCACCTTCAGACCTTTCGCAAATTGCTCTCCTCTCCTTTACTCTACTTTCCTCTCCCTCCCCTCTCTCTCGTCCGCCTCTTCCTTCTCCCTTTCTCTCTTCCCCTACTCCTTCTCCTTACTCCTCCGACTCCCCTTTTCCTTAGACTCTTCCTCTCTATTTCCATCATCCATTCCTCTCCTCCCCCTTCCTCATCCAATACCCATCCCACCGCTTCCTGCCAACTTCCTCCTCCTGATTTCCATTTTCTACATTTCTCCCATACATGCTCCCACGTTTCTTCCCTATATTCACACATCCTACATTTCTTCTTCCCTTCCCCTTCCCAGTACCTGCTCTCTCTCATCTCATTCCCTAACCTAAATTTTGCCACCCTTCCCTATCTTTTTTTTTGTTTGCGCGGAAGAGGGGAAATACCTCGCGTATCATCCCGGGCCCCGGCCACCCGGGGTATGTGGGGCTTGCACCCACTAAAACCCCTCTCCCTAACATTCAGCACATCGGACCACAGTTACGCTGCACGGAAGACCAGAGGTATACATCATACAACGCAACGGTCCACACGCCGAAGCGCTAGGAAAAACGTAACACTGCACAAAAGACACTCGGAGGTCACAGGAAGGAGGAGCACTTCATCCCCCAAAGGAAAGACCCCCATTCGGGCATCCAACACGCGACACCACTGATGTGAGGGCCCCTTGCCCTGCGAACATCCAGGGTCGACGCACCGCCGCCAGAACGCCTCAGAGAGCCCCCATGATAGTAACCGCGGGCAGTCACATCATTTGGGGAATCCCTTCATCAGCTTCGGGACCGTTCATTCAGGAGAGTCCATGCCCCCCCCCCCCGTAATAAATAGTACACGAAACACGACGCGTACTAACAAAACGTACAGGAACTCCCTCTATCCGGAGAGGAAGTTCCACAATGAATTAACGCGAGCCTGAACTCGCAAGGACAAAGGGACAACACCCACCAATACAAGAATCGGGACCCGTCAGGTCCCGCGCTTCAAACCGCGCAGGCGGAAAAAGAATAAATGCCACACCCCAACCACCCGGGCTGAGGGGGCTAGAATGGAATAGAGTCAGAGGCAAAAACTCCATCCCAAGCACGCAAGCGGGACCCCCAGGGGACGCCCAACCGGCCCCGGCCGCCACAAAAGGCTCCAAGCAACCATTGCATAGCAATGGTACCAGAGCCCCAAAAGCAGCGAGCAACCAGCCCCGGCCGGCCGACCCCAGATGGACCCCACGACCCCAAGACAGCATCCCCGAGAAGAAACAAAAAGTCTAAAATAAGTGCTGCGCGACAAGAGACAGAAGTCCAGGAGACAGCAGCCGCCGGCCAAACACGGCCCACCGCCCCCCCCAGGGATCCGGGAACATCGCTCACGCGATGCACCGGACCCCAAGAGGGACGAGACCCGGGCAAGACCCGCGCCAGCCACCCCCAGAAGGAACACCACCACCCGCCGCAAGAATCGCACGCCGCAAGCAAAGTCTTATATGTACAATCAAACTAACCTTGGAACCGAATGTCAAAACACCCGTTTCCGATTTAAGCCGGGAATCGTTCGTGGAGACGCAGACTATGTCCCACGACCCCGAGAACACGAGCGAGGTGCAGGAGGAGCAGGAGGTGCAGCCGAGCCAGGTGCATCAGCCGATCGAGGAGCGATCAGAAGGGTCTCAGGCGAACCTGACGCAGATCCAGGACGATGCCGAGCATGACCGACGAGCAGTGACACACGACGAGGAGATCCAGAGGCTGTGGGCGACGAGAGAAACGCCATTCGTGGTGAGCACGTCCCCGGGGAGCCAAATATTCCAAGCAGAGGAGGAGGTGCGGCAAGAGCTGCAATCAAACGACGACGGCACACCGATCCAAGGTGTAGACCAGGTGCACCAGCAGGTGTACACGCAACTATAATACCTTTTATTTAATGTACTCAGATGAGATAAGTTTAAGAACAATTTTATTGAGAGATAGAGATTTATTAGCGCTAAGCGCACACTGACGAACAGTCAGGTTTTTTATTTTATTAACAAGTTTTAAAGAGATGGGAGCACACGAAGTGCAGAAGTTTTATTATTTCAAAACAGAGTTGTTTTATTATAAGGGTACGAGAAAGGCTACGAGCCAACACCTAGTCTATATAAATATAAGATTAAGTTTGTAAAAGACATTTACACTAAATACATACATACAACATACTTACCTGTAAAGATTCCTCAAATCGCAGATAATTGTCAGAGTGACAAGCACGAAAATTACATAATTACATTCATTGAAATGGACTCAGATAAATTCAAAATAATTATATTAACATTCATTTTTATTCTATTTGCCATTGCAGTAATCTGCATATTATTATTGGTTTATTCTTACAAAGTAGAGTCAGAACCATATTGTTTACCGTAAAGCATTCACCATGAAGCTTAAAGAATACATTATTGTTACATTCATCATATTTTTTCCGTTATTCACAAGTTTCCCAGACACGGATATAATACTTACATTTTTCGCATTATTTACACTTTACCTATTAATATTAGGAGCGGGAGTCGATCCACGAGTGATCCGTGAGTGACAGCCAAGTCACACTAATTATTTGATATTTATTAAACGTTTAGTTTTATTCAATTGCGATAATTCCAGCCAGCGTCGATAATTCGACATATTCATTAATTAATTTCATTTATAATATTACATTAACAACGAGCGGGACATATTCCCGAGTACTTAACGAAGGTTCACATAATTTAACGCATTTCAAGCGATTACACTTTAATTACACTTTTACACATCACCTACACCTGTTTCTTAGAATCAGCGTGCGAGACGAGCCAGCGAAGGCTCTACACCTTTGTTTACACTTTTGACACTTTCTACACTTGCATGTTAATTTCAGCGTGCGAGACGAGTCGATGAAGGCCCTACATTTTAATAACACTTTTGACACCTTTTACACCTGCATGATGGATTTCAGCGGGCGAGACGAAGTCACCGAAAGGTGCAACACTTTCTACACTATTTACACCTGCATGTTAGATTTCAGCGGGCGAGACGAAGTCACCGAAAGGTGCAACACCTTATACACTTTCTACACTCGACGTCTTAGAATAAGGGCCTGAGCAGAATAGCTGACTTATAATTTTAAGACAGTGTTTTATGCTTTAAATCTTTGTTTTGAGCAACGCACAATACTGTCTTGTGTCTCAAGTCTTACAATGTTGACACTTTGTACACTCGTTTAAGACTTGAGACACAAGACAGTATTGTGCGTTGCTAAAAACAAAGATTTAAAGCATAAAACACTGTCTTGAAATTATAAGTCAGCTATTCTGCTCAGGCCCTAAGCATGCGAGATAAGCCAGCCACGGCGATTACACTTTTGATACACTTTTAGCACTCCGAGTGCAGATTTTTTAAATTCATTGAATTTCATAGATATTATTTACAGTTACATCTCACGGAAAAGAGAACAGCCAAATGGAGTCATTCCAGGCAAAGATTTATTTAACATTGCATATTGCATTGATTTTCATTATATTCAGTTACACTTTATTACACTTTTGTAAACTTTCTACACTTTTAGACGGCATTCAGCCAATTTGATATTATATTCATGTTTTCAATACTATCACATTATTCCCTGTCGATTTAAGAATTCATTATTATATGATTATGCGTGCGGTAATATTAAGCCGCGTTATACTTACCTTTTATACTTACCTTTTATTACACCGACTCCGGTGATTAGATGAGACGATTCCATAGCGATCCCGGGTACCTGAAAGAAAGAGGAAATTAATACTTACCTGATTTCATAGGATTCGTCTGTTGTGACGTTGAGAGTCACTCGATGCAAGTCGAGTGACTTTTGGTTCGCTTGCGCGAAGTTTGCGTGCAGCGACGTGTTTGGTTCACGCGAGCGCGAAAGCCAAGTCACGCCGTTGCACTTTAGTGTAGCATCTCATGATAAGGTGCCAAGTCACAAGAGCGACTCGGCTAGCGAAGTGCAGATGGAATCGTACCATCTACACCCTAAAGTATGTACCGCCAATGCAAAGGTTGCGCGCCTAAAATGAGGACTCGGCGCATGCGTGAGTCTAAGGTGGGAGAACTCGACCCGTTCCTCCCGGACAGTCCGTCGCGAACTTTCGAGACGTTAACACGTGCATACCTGTTGCGTCATACAAATCGAAAAAGGCGTTCTTATCCCGTTATCCGCTAGCGTCAGTAGCGTGATTGAGTTATTGTTAGAGACAGTGAGTGCGTGATACGGGAAATTTCTATTGCGCTTATATTGATCATTAAGATCCGCATTAACCGAGAAAGCGGCGTTTCGGGAAAAACTCGACGTAATTCCACGCAATCGAGCGAACACGCGCGCTAAGAGAGATTGCTGTACAATCTAATTTTTAATAAATTGTTATTGTTTATAATAAACAAAACAAATATTCATTCGCGACCCCAGTGAATATCCTATCCGAGAAATCGTAGATTACGCTTCGCTTAACAAGGGCGTGGCCGATGGCCTTGAGGACGTCCGCGACGTAGAAACGGCAGCCATATTGCTGAGAAGGACGGGGCAACGCAGTTATCATGGCTTTCTGTATTGATGCCTGAAAATACAGTGGCGACCGTAAACTAAACCCAAGTAGTAAGTGGCTAAATATTAATTTTTATAATTCCATTCGTTGTTCCGGTCACAACCTAACCTAAAGATAACTATACATCATCAATAATTACAGTATTTACAATATCAGGGTCCAAAGGACCTCGCTGCCTAACTCGCTCATCCTCTTCCTTACGGCAGAGGACACGCTCCGCAAAAACCGAGAAGGCCCGCCATGCCTCTTGCGATTTGCAAATCCGGTTAACAACAACCGCCAACGAAAAGTCCTGCCCAATAACCGCCGTCAATTCACCACGCTCACAGCCCCAGAACGGGCACAATGCCAGAGTATGTTCTGGAGTATCTTCAGCGGAAGAACAGTATCTGCAGATTGACGTCTCTTCCTTGCCGATTCGATATAAGAAGGATCCAAAGCAGCCATGACCCGTAAGAAGCTGCGTGATACGAAAAGACAAGAAACCCGAACGACGATCCAGCCACAGATCAAAGGACGGAGAAATCGCCTCTCGTGTTCGTCTACCAGGCAAACTGTTATCGCTGATGTGCTCCAGCCATTTATCCCGCAGAACGGACCACTCAGATTCCCTCACCTCTGATGGAGAGTCGACAGTGAACCTTCCATTCTCCTTCAATTCACGCAAACGAAGGTACGTGCGTTGTAAATAATCCGCATATAAATGAAGCGGAGGAATCCTTGCCAACAGAGTTGCAGCCTCATATGACACGGTCCGGTATGCCATAGTGGTACGCAGGGCTGACAGTCTAAGTGCCCTCCTCATGATCCTCTGAATATTTTCTGAGGAAAGGGCCTGGCTCCAGATGGGTGCAGCATAAAGTGCTACAGAGAGGACGACACTATAATACAGCCTGCGCTTGCTCTCAATTGGCCCGCGCAGGTTCGGCAAGATGCCACACAACGCCCTGCTGACTCGAGATACCTTTTCCGCTGCATACTTTATGTGCCTAGCGAAGGTCCACCCAGAATCTATGATCACCCCAAGGTACTTCAAGTACTTGGATATGGGGACTTCAACGCCTCTGAATGTAAAGGCCGCGTTACGCGGACATCGGCCAAAAAATATGGCCTCAGATTTAGGCCAGGATATCTTGAGGCCAAGAATTTTTAAGTTCTTAAATATTGTTAGAAACGGGTAAAAAGAGACGAGGAGAGATTGTGTTGTATGCGGCATCTAGTCGGTTAATCTAGTTGTAAAAATAGTACGGTCAAGCTGTCACAGAGGGTAGCCTATGCGGCGATGCAGCGGCGTCGCTGTATTCATAAAATCGCGCGCGAAAGCGGCGCGTGTGGCGTAGCGCACCAGCAACGGATCGCGTGGCGACGGTAGGATAGCGGGACTGCGCATGTGCAGGCGTACGTGTTCGTGCGTGCAGCTCACCGAGACGAACATTCGAGAACGATTAGTCGTCCTGTACGCGTCTTTAGGAAACTCGAGCCTTCCGCTATTACGAGATTGAAGAAGCGAGACGTATTTTAGTTGCGTTTCATTGTACATGGAGAAGTCTGCCTTGTCTTCCTTACGGAGAGCAACCTGTTGCAATCAGCCCGTCTACAAGGACGTTATGAGAAGACGCCAGGAGAGCAACCTACTGCAATCGACCCATCTGCAAGGACGTTGTGAGAAGACGCTACGGATAATTGCATGGCTCAATCGCCATTATCGCCGAGAAGGACGACATAGCCACTTGGTTACAATCGAAATGCCCGATTAATGGGCTTAGTCCTCACGACTATCATTAGAAAGACCATCGGTCGGAAAAATGGAAAGCCTCAACAACAAGGTAATTTCCTATGCACTCTGCCATTCATTGATCGTAGATACAATAGCTAACGTACGGTTTAGCATCGGATGGTGAACTAATGTTCCTCGTCTGACGATCTTTGATTGCAGAATTGTCGAACGGACAAAGTGAGGAATACTTCCTTCACGTGTGCACGAACGGATTGTTAATACAAGCCGTTTTGATATTGAACTGAGCTCAGTATAATTAGATTCTCTTGAGTAATGATATCGTGGTTGCAACCATCGTACCGTGAGTTAACGATTTACTTCGCATAACTTTAAAACGTTGCCATTAATAATGTCGAGCAAGGTCAGTACGATTTACATTAACGTGGTCTTAATTTACATATTACAGATGACCAGTAAATTCTATTCGATTTAATGACAAATACCTTGCGTGTATTATTCAATTACTTGCGTGTATTATTCAATCACTTGCGTGTATTATTCAATACCTTGCGTGTATTATTTAATTACTTACGTGTATTATTCAATCACTTGCGTGTATTATTCAATCACTTGCGTGTATTATTCAATTACTTGCGTGTATTATTCAATTACTTACGTGTATTATTCAATACCTTGCGTGTATTATTCAATTACTTACGTGTATTATTCAATCACTTGCGTGTATTATTCAATCACTTGCGTGTATTATTCAATTACTTACGTGTATTATTCAATCACTTGCGTGTATTATTCAATTACTTGCGTGTATTATTCAATCACTTGCGTGTATTATTCAATACCTTGCGTGTATTATTCAATTACTTGCGTGTATTATTCAATTACTTGCGTGTATTATTCAATACCTTGCGTGTATTATTCAATTACTTGCGTGTATTATTCAATCACTTGCGTGTATTATTCAATTACTTGCGTGTATTATTCCATTACTTGCGTGTATTATTCAATTACTTGAGTGCATTATTTAATTACTTGCGTGTATTATTCAATTACTTGTGTGTTACTTTAAATTACCTTGCGTTCTCTATTTACTTACACTGCGATTTATACTTAATTATATTGCGTATTATTCCAGCATATTGATGGAATGCATGAGTCAATAGGATATTCTAGATGACCTGCCGGTCACTGGGATCCGAAACCAGCGACAGTGGAGTCTCATTATCCTTGTTCATAGCCATTTGTTATGGTTTTTTATCGGGGTGACCTTCCCCTAGGACAGCATAATTGATATGCGTTGTCCAGGCGCATAACAATGGACAGCTCTAGACGGAATACGCACCGCCCAATTGCGCATCCTATAGCTTGGTGTACAGCTATACCGTAGATAGACTTGCGCAGAAGATGAGCAATACGCAAGAAAATCAGAATTGCTCACAAGAGCCCATACATAAAGAATTACTTCTATCAAGTTATACAAATATATCCAAATCATACTCTTTCGGTATACAAATATCCCTGAGAAAAATAACTAATTTGTTCTTAGCTTATTTACAACATTGTATACAAAATAAATCATTATTCAATCTCATGAAGTTATACTCGAAAAATAAGTCATACTTTGTTTAACAAAGAACTGTCGCAAAAATCCACAATTTGGACAAGCTATAGCATAAAATATAAATAATTTCGCAAAGTTTTTGCAGAAAATTAGAAAGATCCACATTGTCCATAAAATATCTCTAATTAGTTCAAGTATATTTACACCATTTATTTTGCGCAAGCACAATTTCCCATTTAAATTCAAAATGGAAGAATAAAACTTTGTATATCTTGAGTCTAAATTGTTGAAATAAAATAAAATAAAATGATAATAAATCCCTAGATCACAAGAAGTTTACCATCTGTGTCAAGTGAGTTGGCATAGACTCAAGAATACTTATACACGCGATCTTTCTAACCTTACGCATACAGTTTAGCAATAATAATATTAAGTGATAAATAGTCACCTACCGTAATAATTGTTTATAAATGTGAGAAAGGAAAAATAGGTATATATGTGTTGTGCAAGTGAATCATCAGGACATAAAACATAGAACATAGAAACATTTAACATTTAACGGCAAGATCCAGAGTATTGTTCATAACAATAAATAATAAATAAATCGATCATCAGTTTTAATAAATGTGTTGTATATTATATTTATTTCTTCTTTTATTCATATCCAATCCTGCAACAGAGTAATTATATTCAACAATACCATTCAGCACCAACGCATGACAATATAAAAACTCATAAATAAATAAATAAATAAGTAATGATAATGGTAATAGTAATAATAAGGCTGTTCACGTATAGTTAATGCTGCAAAGTATTTGAGATCTCGCCGTGCCTAGAACGAAGCACAACATTAATACAATGTTCACTGCAAAGTATAACATAACCTCTTCAACTCAGTATAATCTGTCTAACAGCAAGCTCCAGACTTCCAAAATTAACAATATAAAATATATAGTGACATCAGACGTCGGCGCATCATAAGTGATATGCAATGTTTAGGATGTTAACATTAGTTTGTAATCTGTGTTCTATATAACAGATTTCAATTAAGCTATTTATTATATTCAATATTAATTTTATTGTTAACTATGTTATATATAATTCAAAAAGCTATTGACTATTGATAATGAGTTAAAATGTCAAAAAAGATGACTTTAAGCACATTTAATGCTTAAAGATTTGTTTAATAATGTTGTTAATATCTTCCATACGAATTTGTTAATTAATTTGTATTATCCAGAAACATCAGATAGCACATATATCACCCACCTCCAATATCAGTGCATCACCAACAAGATGCAGTATTTAGGATATTAATATTAAGTTAAGTTATAGTCCTTGTTCCAAATATAACTGTATTAATTAAGCTAGTAGTTTTATTCAAAATTAGTTTATATTGTTGAAAATGTTTATGTATAGCTCAAAAACTGTTAATAAAAGCAAAGATAAATTAAGATATCAGAAATGACATTTAACATATAACTTATTTTCTATGTTTATAAGTAACGACAAATGTTTATTAAGGACTTTTGATACTAGAAAAATTTGTTTACATTTTAGAAGTCTTCCATGTAAAATTCATAAATAATTTGAGTTATCAGATTTGACAAGCAATAAAGAAGCACACAGCAGAGGATAAACTAACCTCAAGGATTCTTGAGAGCATACACTCACCTTCAGACCAAAAAAAAAATTAAATCTCGATACATTATAATAAGAGGTTGTCAGGAAATTGTTTAATATATTTCTTTATTCAATACTAGCAATAAACATTAAACAGTATACACACCACCAAGACATAAACATCTCACAGAACATAGTAACTATTCACTTGACAATACAAGACTGAGAATTTATATTCGCAGGCCCATTTGTTAAGGACATCCTTATCGCTATAAAATTATAAGATAAAGATCATACAATTCTAAAATAATAATATAGCTATCGACATGTGACTCTATCCTTACTCATCAAAATGTTGTGATATGTATACTATCCAAGCGATATAAGTATATAAAATCAATAGGTAGATACAATTTTCATTAAAAATATACAGTCAGACATTATAATAAACGCTATGAAATACGCAAAGTTTGTCCAGCCGAAGAACGTACGAGGAAGAATATGTTCCGTACGAGGAGCACTCCCGGAATAATACGCCCGGGTGAACAGTATCTCGGATACTGGCTTGAAAATATTCAAGCCAGCGACCCGGTAATATAATAAATTCTTGAATTCTTGACATTATCCATACACTCCCGATCCCGTGGGGCAAGACACGACGAAAACAGCCCATGACAATACGTCCAAGACATCGGCCCGACGGCACCGATCTCCACGCACGTCCAATCCAGGCAATAAGTCCGGAAAAACATCGGCCCGGCGGTGCCGAGCCCGACATTGTGTTAACACGAGAACGATCGGGGCACTCAGAGCACGAAGGTCGGCCATTTTAACGGGCAAATTCAATAAGGCACATGGCCACATATGTCTCAACGGGCATCCCGGCCGCGATCATCCCGAAAGACGGCCATTACGATGAATTTCATTCTCACATGCCACGATCCCTCCAAAATGGCCGTTCAACGGCACGTATAAGGGACATTAAAATTGAACGTATATTTCCACATAAAAAACACTCAGGACTCACCACATAGCCCTAAAAAATTATATGACCATCCTTCTTACACATCATAAGGGCTTTTAGATTTATGTATGGTCCTTCGTCTGGCCAAAATTACTTCAGAAAATTTGACGAATTTCGTGCATAGTAACACGTGGCATATGCAGATACTCCACATATATCAATAATTTCAGCACCATAGACAGCAAAAAATAGGATAATATATGTCTTTTATAAGTCACAGACACCTCAGAAGGTGATATATAACAAAAGTTAATGATATATCATACGGATCGCTGGAATATCCGTCTATCTCTAAGCCACGTATAACGATTTCGCGCATGGGCATGTCCACGTAAAATATTAAATTGTCAAAAATAATCGCAATCCTTAAAATATCCGTATAAATTTATACATTTATCGACACAGAAACACGGCACGAATCACCACATACTAAAATTTATCCAAAAATATAAAGTTTAAATAACACTTATAGTATCTTATACGGAGCGGCCGAGAGACACGTCCGTCTCGCTCGGCGCCCAGGCCAGACCCCCCACCCTTCTCTATCTGCTCTCTCCCCATCCCTTCTTCAGATATCCCGGAATACCCTCTCCTTTTATTACCTTGTACCACCTATTATATTCCGATTTCTCGATCTTCTCCCATTTCTCTTTCCTTTGCGTCTCCTTATCTCCTCCAAATAGCTTGTGGTGCCATTCGTCTCCGTCTTCTCTCAGCCTTTCCAGCTCTTTTAACCCCACTCCTCTGTCTTCGAAGAACCTTCCTCTCTCTCGTTCCCAGCTTGATCCTGCTCTCCCTTCCTTCTCCCTTCCCTTCAACTCTTCCCAACATAGCCTCGCCAGCTCACTTCCTTTTCCCTCCTCTAGCTTCTTCTCGAATCTCCATGCGCTCATCCCCGCCCTCCCTCTTAGCTTCTCCCTTTGCAGCTCCTCCCTAACTAGGTACCACGGCGTTCTTCTATCTACTCCGAAAACCCATCTGATATACCTTTCCTCCAATCTTTCCATTCCTTCCCTTTCTCTCTATCCCCATATTTCTGCTCCATATCCCATAACCGTCCACACCAGTCTATCAAACAGCCACAATCTTTTTCCCCAGTCTTTCCCAAATCTTCTCTTCCCTATCCCCCAGATTTTCCCCATCACCGCGGCCGCCTTCTTGATCCTTTCCCTTACCTGTGCTTTCTGTCCTCCGTTCCTTTGAAACACATAACCTAAATACCGAAATTCCTTTACCTCTCCTATTTCTTTTCCTTTCCATCTCCATCTTCTCTTACAGTCCCTCCCTCTGCCTTTCTTAAACCTCATTATTTTTGTTTCCTCCACATTCAGCTCCAATCTCTTCCTACCTAGGTAACTTTCCAATCTTTCTAGCATGCTCCTCATTTGATCCTCGTCCTCTGCAATTAGCACTACGTCATCGGCATACGCCAACGTATATACCCTCTTACCTCCTAGCATTATCCCTCCCCATTTAACTCTGCCCATTTCCTCCTCCATATTCGCTAACATCACGTTGAACAGTAACGGGCTCAACGGGCACCCCTGCCTTACCCCCCTCCCCGTCCAGAACACTTCCCCTATTTCGTTTCCCACCCTTACCCTACTTCTCGTCTCCCTCAGAATCTCCTCCGTCCTTCTCACCAGCCCTTCCCTTATTCCTCTTTCTCTCATTACTTTTATTAATACCCCTCTATCTACCGAGTCGAACGCCGCCTTAAGGTCCACAAAACATGCTATCAGTTTTCCCCCTTTCTTCTCCAACCTTCTATTCACCAAGTAATTCAACACATAAATGTTATCTATAGTTCCCATTCCCCTTCTGAATTTTGTCTGGTTTTGCGGTACTATTCTCTTCCCCTCTAGCTCCTCTCTTAGCCTCTCTGCCAGAATTGCCGTGTACACCTTATATAGCGACGGCATTATTGTCACCCCTCTATACTCCTCCGCCCTTTTTCCTTCCCCTTTTTTTTACGATTGGCGCGATTATTCCTTCCTTCCATTTTTCCGGCCATCCTCTTCCCTTCCAAATCCTGTTGATAAACCTCCATGCCCAATTCTCCAACTCCTTCCCTTCGCGCTCCCATGCCTCACTTGGTATCCCATCCCGTCCCATTGCCTTCCCGTCCTTTAACTTCCTTATTACCCTCCTCATTTCTTCTAAGGTTATCTCATCTTCCTCCTCTCCTTCCTTTTCCTCCCTCCCACCTTCCTTCCCAATCTTCACTCTCCCCTCTACTCCTAACAACTTCATAAAGTGCTCTTTCCATTCTTCCTCTTCTATCCCTTCCTCAATTCTCCTCCTTTTTCTCCTCTCCCTATTTACTATCTCACATACCTCCGATTCCCTCCTTGCTTTCTCCGCTTTTCTCTCCCATCTCAAATTTTCTTCTTCCTTCTTCCTCTTACATAGCTCCTTAAACTCCTTCCTTTTTTTCTTGTATGCACTGCCCTCTCCTCTTTCCTTCCGACATTCCCTCAATTTTCTTCTCGCCTCTTTCTTCGCTTCTCCACAATCCTTATCCCACCACCCCACCTTCTCCTTCTTGCTTCCCTTCAACTTCTCTTCTACCCCTTTTATCGCCTCTACTATTCTTGTTTCCATTTCTTCCCATTCCTTATTTAACTCTTCCACCCTTTCCTCAACTTCCTCTATTTTTTTTATGAACATCTTTACTCCTTCCTCGTTCCAAACCCCCCCTGTTTCTTTTCTTCCACCCTCTTCCTCTGCCTTCCTCCTCGCTCCCTCTTCTTAATACCACTTTCAAAGGATGGTGGTCCGAGTCCACTCTATCCCCCACCGTCATGCTCTCGATCTTCTCTCTTACTTCTCCTTCCCCTATTACATAGTCAATCACCGTATCCCCTCTTCCTCCTGTGAAAGTGAATTCCCCCTCCTCGTCTCCTCTCACATTCCCATTGAATATTTCCCATCCTCTTTCCTCTAAGCTATTTATCAGCAACCTCCCCTCTCTATTCATCTTCTTATCCTTCGATTTTCTTCCCCCCTCCATCTGCCCTCCCCCATCCTCTTCTTCTATACTCCCATCTTCTTTTCCTGTCCTCGCATTAAAATCTCCCCCAATTATCGTAAATCTTCCTTCCTCTTTTCTTTCCATTATTTGTCCCAACTCCTGTATGGTCTCCTCCATTCCCTCCTTCTTTGCATATACCCCTACAATACTCAAGTTCTCACCACCTATCCTAACCTTTCCCGCTATCAACCCCTCCCTATCAATTTCTATTTCCGTTCCCTTCTCCTTTATCCCTTTTCTCATTCCCATTACCATCCCTCCTATCGCTCTCCCTTTTTTATTCTTCCTCTTCGCCCATTGCACTCCCCATTCGTACCCTTTTGGCAGTCTTCCCCTTATTCTTTCCCAACCCTTTTCTCCTATCCATGTCTCTACCAAGACTATCACATCTTCCTTCTTCAGCCCCTCCCAAAATTCCTTATCTTTATTTTCCAATCCTGCTACATTCCAGAACACTATCCTCCAATTCGTCCTACTCCCCCTATCCTCGTCTCTTCTGACTTCCGTCTTGCTACTCTCTATCTCCTCCCCTATATCCTCTTCCCCTCTTATTCCCCTCCCTCCAACATCACCCTTCCCCTCTTCCTTCTTTCCCCCACTCTCCCTTCTTCTATTTCCCTTTTCATCCTTTAATACTCCCTCTTCCACATTCCATCTCCACCATATGTTTTCTAATCTTATTCTCCCTGTTTTAATCCACGCCCTCCTTCCCTCTCTTTCCTCCCTTCTCGCTATCTCTCTCAGTTTCCAATTCACCCTTCTTTCCTCCCATGTCAAATCCTCCGTAATTCTCTCCTTTCTACCCTTCAAACTCTTCTTTTTCTCCATCACCTCCCACTTTTGTTCCTCGTTCTCCAATTTCAGCAACACCATTTCCCTTCCTTTTTCTGCATCCCCCCCTATTCTCTTCAACTCTATTGCCTTCACTTTAACCCCTATTCCTTCCAATAACTTTTCTGCCTCTTCCCTCCTCCCACCTTCTCTTACCTCCAACCCCCTTATCACTATATTTCTTCTTCTTTCCTTCTTCTCCTTCCTTTCCAACTTTCTCTCCACCTCTCTCATTCTCTCCTCCACCTCCTCTCTTCTGTTTCTTACCTCCCCCTTTTTCTCCTCCTTTTTCCCTTCTATTTTCTCCTCCAATCTTTTTAACCTTTCCTCCACTTTCTCCTTCTCCTTTTTTGTCTCTTCCCTCTCCTCTCTCCATCTCTTCTCCTGATCCCTGAATTCTCTTCTCAGTTCCTCTATCTCATCTCTCATCCTTCTTCCCTGCTCTTTGAAGCCCTCCCTTAGCTCTTCCCTCATGTTCCTGAAGTCCTCTCTCATTTCGCTAATTATCTCCCTCAGCTCCCTCTCACCTATCTCCGATTCCGATTTAGGAGACCTTGCCGTCTTCTTGCTTCTCCTGAAT
The DNA here is from genome assembly GCF_030848795.1 of Temnothorax nylanderi. NCBI lineage: Eukaryota > Metazoa > Arthropoda > Insecta > Hymenoptera > Formicidae > Temnothorax > Temnothorax nylanderi. The sequence goes on along the minus strand of NW_027249575.1, from coordinate 62,208 downwards.
ATTTCTTCCCCCGCGCTCTTATCTAACTTCTCTCTCTTCCTTTTCCATAAATCATCTAAACTTTCACTTCTACCTCTTTCCTTTACTCTATTTACAATTCCTTTCTTTCCCTCCATCCCGCTTTCTTTCACTTTTGCTCACTTGTGTCTTTCGGAGACATTGTTAGTTCTACGTACTTGTTGGAAAACAGAGAAGGAATCGGGCTTAAAACCATTTATCCATGTCTGTTTATAATAATGAAAAAATGACTGCAAATACGTGCAATCGTTGAAGATAATTTTAGATATCAATTCGAAGCCTTCTTCTATTAATGTGTGTGGTAAAAAAGCCAAAGATATTAGTAATTTCGTTGCACCCCAACCCAATTCATTATCGTTACCTTTTAGTATGCCATATTTGTCAGCATTATGTACTAACGCCTGTAATGAGAAATTAACACGATTAAAATTGACGTGCATTTCATGCTAATTAAGTGTATTGTTATTTTTTATTACCTGACTGTAATGGAAGAAGCAGCCAAGAATTGCAGCGCTGGGAAAAACTGTGTGTAAAGTTTTTCGTTCGGCTTTTTCAAAGTCAGATATTACTGTGTCAGGTATTATTTTCAGAACATTCGTGACTTTCCTTAACACATCTACGTAATTTTGTGCAGTGCGTCCTTCCATTATGGCATACACAATTGAAAATGTCTGAAAAATTTAAAAGCAATTATATTTAATGATATATTTACATACAATACAGAGTGCCTATTGCGATTAAAGGAACTAATTACTTAAAGGCTAAACTAATGAACTAATTGTTTTGCTTACTCTATTATCGTGTCTAATGACAATTGTCCACAATTGACAATTAGTATTTTTTAGTTGGGGCACAGTGGCAAACGTCCCATCAACAAAAACGGTTAATTTTTTATTAATAACATTTGTAATTGAATCTGACAAAGTTTTGTCAATAAAAATAACTGCTTTTGTTGCATTACTTTTAATGACAAACTGTACAAGGAATGAATCTTGTCTGAAGCGAGTTAGTTAGTTCGAACGGCGCGCGCGATTTAGTCCCTAGATCCGGGTCGGTGCGGTGGCGCAATAGAGTAAGGGTGCAGTCCCATTACGCACGGATCGGAATGACGGATCGGATTTTTCACTAGAATTGAGCGGTCCGTTCCTGTTCCGTTGCGTAATAATTTCCTCTACCAGTCCCCTGTAGCAAAAACGGATCGGAATTTCGCTTCGGTCGCAGGTAAATGTGCTTGATTCTTCGATATTTCGTTATTTTGATGCGACTGAAGCAATAACATACATAATTTGTGCTATTATCTTGCCGATAACCTTATTGCGAGTACTCTGAAATACTGAATTGTAAGAGTAAAATATATTTTGTAACCAGATTCCGTTCCGTTTTTGCTACATGGGACTGGTAGAGAAACTTTTTACGGAACGGAACGGACATGCGTGATTGAGTTGAGAGAGAAAATGTCAAAGAAATGTAAACAATACTTTGTAATATTAGACAGTTTTAACTTACGTTGGAGTGCACACATGCTCTCTGGACCCGAGTTTGTTATTTTAACTACGTTTTTTTGGCGAAGTCGTATTGTTTGGACAATCTTTTCATTTCTACATCTATTATATATCTAGACATCGTTCCATATCTGGATTTTGGCTTGCTGGAGGCACTACTCATTGAAAAGGCCCACAGCTAGATTGAAAAAGAAGAACTTTATAACGTGGCTGTGTGTGAAAATAACATCTTGAAACACATAACCACAGTATATAATTTATACTGTGACATAACGATGGATGAAAAAACAGTCTTATTAGTTATGTTAAAAATACTGCGAACGGCGAACAATTTACCAACTTGGCATGCTGTACCGGTGTTTAATAGAGTGCGAAAGCTATATTTAGGTTACATCGTTTTATTGCAAAAGCTGGAAAATATGAGAAAGAAACGGAAATTCTGGGTACGACCAATGTTTACGCACGAAATGAGGCATTTACAAGGTGCAAGTGACAATTTAGTCGTTGAAATGCAAATAACCGATCGTGAAAAGTTCTTCAATTACTTCAGAATGACTCCGGAAGTATTTGAAGAACTGCTAACGTTAGTTGGACCACGGATTTAGAAAGAAAAAGTTTGCCGAATCCCAATTTCAGCTCGTACAAGATTGCAGCTGATTTTGCGCTGGTTAGCATCCGGTGACAGTTTAGCATCTCATTCGTATGCATTTCGTATTGCATGCAATACAGCATCCAAAATCGTAAGGGAGACTTGCACTGCATTGTCGGAGGTTTTGAAGGATAAAAAGGATAAAGTTTTTCTGCAACCCACCGCTGACAATTGGCAACAGGTTGCTGACGAATTTCAGGAAATCTGTCAATTTCCAAACTGCATTGGATCTATAGATGGGAAGCACATTATCATTCAGGTATGTATCTGATACAACCATTTTGCGTACATTTTTTAATAAATCTGACATTATTGTATTCTTGTTAATTGTAGGCACCACCGAATAGTGGCTCGTCCTGCTATAATTACAAAGGTAACCACAGCATCAACCTACTTGCTGTGAGTGATGCAAATTTTTGCTTCAGCATTGTGGACATCGGAGCGGAAGGAAGGCGTAGCGATGCGGGTGTGTTTGCTAGCAGTGACCTTGCTCGCCTATTGGATACGAAATCACTTCAACTGCCTCCGGACAGGCATTTGGATAATAGCAGATTCAAATTTCCATACGTCCTAGTAGGAGACGAAGCATTTCCGCTAACATCTTATATGATGCGGCCATACTCTCGAAGTAGGAACTTAACTGTTACGAAGAAAATCTTTAATTATAGATTAAGTTGGGCGCGAAGAACTGTAGAATGTTCATTTGGGATACTAGCGGCAAGGTGGCGAATTTTTCGTCGGCCAATTATCGCTCATGTTTCAACGGCCAAATTAGCCGTTCAAGCTGTGTGCAACGGCTGTACATAATTTTTTAATAAAACACGAACTTCAATTAGAGCCAACGGAAAGAACTTATTCTGTTTTAAGTGGCAATGATCGAAATGTAACGTCAACCGGAATTGAAAATGAACGTAATTGCAGTGCGCGAAGGAACGTTGATGCTATACGAATTAGAGACTCTTTTGCTACGTATTTTGAAACTTCGAACCCACATGATTGGCAATGGAGAAAAGCTCTAAACAATGAGTATTAAATTTCTATCATGTATTATGTAAAAAGTGATCCTTAATGGAAAAACGCCCGTTGATCGTCGCGAAAATGCGTCGGATTAGTTACTGCGAAATTTTGCGATTAATTCCTAATTATTATAAGACAGAAACCCTACTTTTTTTCTAAGAATTATAAATAAATATAAAATCGTACATCTCAATGTTTTGAACTTTACATACACATGTATGTAATGTAACAACAAAGCATTCATTTCTTTTAGACCCAAATATTAACTACTTATCAGGTTTTATTAAAATATAAATAAATGTTTTATTTATTTATTATGTAATGTATAATGTATTGGTAGAAAGATAAAGGTAACGATAATAGTACAAAATATAATAGAATAATAATACAAAAAATTTATCGCCTTTGAAGTTCCGCCTCCGCTAATTCTTCGTCTTCTGCCCCGTGAACGAGACGCAGCAGCTCTACTTGCATTTGCCTTCTTCGAAGATAGCTCAACCTACGCAGGATATCTCCCATCTGCTCCAGGAAATTGTCCACTGCATCCTTCTTTGGCGCATTTTCGCGAAGTAACTGCTGCAATATGTTGTTATGCAATGCCTGCACATCGGGGTCGTACTGTCTTCCTGTAACACAAAAATTCCATTTAATGCATTCAAAGTAATGAATTTTCCTACATTTTCATACATTGTTAAACAAAGCTGATTGTCCATGAAAAAAGTAACACAATTATAATAAAAACATAAATAAAATATTTAAAAAGAGTATAAAATATATAAGAAAATGCACAATAAAAAGATCAATTTCAGACTATTACAATACTGCAACAAATTTCTATGAGAAATCAGCACAATATAACAATTTATTAAGAGTTATGAAAAGTATGAAGATGTATCAATTAATTATGAAAATCTATGAGACGTGTATCGATTATCAATTATTCAAAATTAGCTCACTTTTTTTTCTCGTGGTCTACAATCAGCTGAACTTCCTGCTCTTTCAGGATTGTCTGGCGTGCTACAAGTTCTTGGAGAAGACACATTACATTCCTCGAATTGCGAATCGTTCAGGATCCGTGCACTATCTTCGTCACGACATATGTTCTGTGGTAGAGAGCTTGTTGTACTAAAATTGAACAGCAAAGATATGTAAAAAATGTACATTTTTATATGTATATTAAAGCCTATATATGGAGGGGTAAAAACCATAGTGCAAGTGGTGTAAATCAAAATTTTAAAATATTGACTTGTGTGCATAGATGCAATCTGTACAATATATAAATTGCATCTATGCACACAAAGTCAATATTTTAAAAATTTTAATTTACACCACTATAGCTTTTACCCCTCCATATAAGACAAGTTATTATACGTACGGGGTTTCTTGTGCAGCCTCGTCTAGAAATTGCATCCTTGAATAGAAGCGGAATGTACTTTTCTGCGGATGTCCCGCTTCCGCACCCGATCCGCTGCGTACGTAACCTTTCATTTTTTTACGAGCTTTTGAATAGCAGTCCCTCAGGTGCTTCCATCGAGATTTCATCCACGCTACATCCTTAAAACCTGAAAATCCCTAGTTCAAATGATGAATTCAGAGGTGGGATTCTGTTTTCGATATCATTGCCGCAGTTTTTTATCATATACATATAATACCTGCGCATATATAATACTAAAACTGTCTGAGTTATAGAATCCCGCTACAGCTCGCTTACACGAATACAAACATACATTAGCCCATTTGCGAGTGCAGATTAAATATACATTCATGAGTACATAAAACAAAGTAAAATGATTATATATTACCAAGATTATTAAAGACTTCATCCCACAATTCTCTTCGTACACAGGAGCTTCGCTTTTGAACTGGCAACTTTTGATTCCATAGACCTGGTCTCTGCTCTACGGCATCGATGAGCATCTCATCCATGATGTCTGCCGAGTATGGAGTAGACTCATTGCTACTCTCTGAAGGTGGTGCGTCTCTCTGCGTACTTTCTCCTACTTCCTTCAATCCTGTTTATACATAAATGATATACTTATTGAATATATTTAATATTTGCAAACAAATGTTGAAAGATATTTGCTTGCAAATAAAATTACTCATTGTAGCACGCCCCTTCTCGTCGACAACGAGGACATGGATACATTCATCATAGCTTTTGAAGCAGTTATGGGCTTCAATCTCCGCACAGGATCCGTACATTATCCGCCCACAGTAACCGCATTTTACAGCCTGCAAATATGAACACATGTAACATGAATCGCATAATATTTGATATGTTGTTTGTATTGAAAAAATCTATGTGCTGAAAATCATGCGGTGAAAACCATATGGAAATGTGGTTTCACCACATCGTGAAAAAAAACCACATATATGCGTTCAAATAATGTTCAATAATATAAAAAAAGTATTGCTACCATGTGCTTTGTCGACGTTTCCACATAGATTTTGTCAATAGATGAGGTGTCAATTTCAGGTTTTCTTTGGTAAACAAACAAAATTATAATCATATAACCTATATTTAAAATTATTATTACCGGCCCTTTTCCATGATTGTTGGTACTCATCTTGTAGAATTTTAGCTTGTTGTTACGTACGAGATTCTTATTAAAATGCACAGCACGCACACCACGTGGATTGGGACAATTCAGAATAAAAGCACACACTCTGATGATATTTTTCCAATACAACGGCGTTTTAAAACTTGCGCGGGCAGAAACACCCGCCCGATCCATCCAGAATTGAGGAAATATACGCGTTCCGATCGGAAGGAATAGCGGAATCAAGAATTCACTAGAATTTCCTAGCAGAATCCGATCCGTCATTCCGATCCGTGCTTAATGGGACTGCACCCTAAGGATGCGTCCCCATGGAGAAAGAAATAGCGGAACGGAACAGTAACGGAAAAGCTATGGTGGGGGGTTAGCCAATGAGAGTAATTCCGTCTTAATTCCGTTCCGCTATTTCGTGGCCGGGATCCCCATGGCAAAAATTTTCCGGAACGGAACAGTAACGGAACACAATTCACGCAATTCTACGCCATTGTCGCAAACCGGCAAACATAGTCGCATAACCTGTACGCAACGTGTATTTTGTTATAATCGCTGGTAATTGTGCTTTAAAGACACTGAGAACTGCTGAGAACAGGCTCGCTAAATGTTTAATAAAAAATTCGCCTACAAAAGTATTATAATATTCTAAATCTAAAGTATATCAATTAATTCACACGACATGGTAAAGTATTCATTATATATGTATTTTATCTACCAACAAGGTGTATGTATAACAACTAATATATTTATATATTTTAATTTTTTAGGAACAATATAAGTGTGGGTATTGCAGTTGGATATTAAAACATGACCAACTTGAACAGCATTCTTGCTTTGCGAACAATCTACATTCATTAGTGATGGATAATGAAAGAAGACTTTTCATAACAGGTAATAAAAATTTCTAAAATTATATTGTTAATAAATTGTTTAAATTACTTTACTAATAAATTGTTATTGCAGGAAACGAGACTAACGAAACCAACGAAGATAATGTGCAAGATGAATATTGGCTGGATGAGACATTTATCTACACTTTGGAATTTCTTCCTTTCTGTTAACAAAGCAAAACATATTAATTAGTATTTCAATATTTATTTAAATTTAATTCATGTAAATAAAATAACAAACAGAAATTATACTTTTTGATGTTGCGGATATTGAAGAAGAGCCTGGAGTTGATTGCACATCATCCAAATCATTTATATTTGCATTTGGTGTAGATGTTTGTTCATTATTAATTGCTGCTTTTAAAGAAGTTACAGTTCTGAAATAAATATTAAGAAATTATTATAACATATGTATCTCCAATATAACCATGGTAATCAACAATTGTTAACTGATCAATTATTATTTTACTTACTGCCGATGTTCCAAGGTATCATTTAAAAATGTCATTTCACTATAATGACGAAAGGACGGCATTATTGTTTCGGATTTTGGTATCCCGGTTGCGCCACTTCTTTGCAGCATAGCTTGTCGTTTCTTGAATACATTTTTTGCTTTTCTATAACAATCTCGTAGGTAATTCCACCTCTTTTCCGCTTCACTTGGTGTATATAAGCCTACAACATAAAATTTGTAACCATAATAATGTGCTATAAAAGTGCTTATAGATAAAATGCAAAGATACACAAAATAATTTTACCCTTTAAATGTACACTGACTTCGTTCCACAAGCGATCTTTTTGTTTTCTTCCTCTTTGTTTCACCGGCAAACTACTATCGTACAACGCGGGTCTGTTTTTTTACAGCTGAGATAAGTTCCTCATCCAGCCTATCTTTATCTTGCACATTATCTTCGTTAGTTTCGTTAAGATCCTCATCCAGCCTATCTTTATCTTGCACATTGTCTTCGTTAGTTTCGTTAAGGTCCTCATCCAGCCTATCTTTATCTTGCACATTGTCTTCGTTAGTTCCGTTGAAGTTCTCATCCAGCCAATATTCATCTTGCACATTATCTTCGTTGGTTTCGTTAGTCTCGTTTCCTGCAATAACAATTTATTAGTAAAGTAATTTAAACAATTTATTAACAATATAATTTTAGAAATTTTTATTACCTGTTATGAAAAGTCTTCTTTCATTATCCATTATTAATGAATGTAGATTGTTCGCAAAGCAAGAATGCTGTTCAAGTTGGTCATGTTTTAATATCCAACTGCAATACCCACACTTATATTGTTCCTAAAAAATTAAAATATATAAATATATTAGTTGTTATACATACACCTTGTTGGTAGATAAAATACATATATAATGAATACTTTACCATGTCGTGTGAATTAATTGATATACTTTAGATTTAGAATATTATAATACTTTTGTAGGCGAATTTTTTATTAAACATTTAGCGAGCCTGTTCTCAGCAGTTCTCAGTGTCTTTAAAGCACAATTACCAGCGATTATAACAAAATACACGTTGCGTACAGGTTATGCGACTATGTTTGCCGGTTTGCGACAATGGCGTAGAATTGCGTCGAATTGTGTTCCGTTACTGTTCCGTTCCGGAAAATTTTTGCCATGGGGATCCCGGCCACGAAATAGCGGAACGGAATTAAGACGGAATTACTCTCATTGGCTAACCCCCCACCATAGCTTTTCCGTTACTGTTCCGTTCCGCTATTTCTTTCTCCATGGGGACGCACCCTAAGGGTGAAATTACACGATACGGGAATCAGGGGCCCTATTCTCGAGTCACTCGCAAACTTGCGCATACGCACGATTCGAGCGGTCGACGATGCGAATACGTTCAACAACTGCTATTCTCGAATGAAAGATTCGAGTGCTCGGAACTAGATGGAAATCGTGCGCATACGAACACGAATTACATCTGGCAACAGTGTAAATATTAACCTAACTGACATTGATATTTGTAAGTATAACCTCTTTGCTCTGCTCACTACTCTGCACGTGTCGATACAAAGGACGTATTTTAGACATCAAGGTAGGAATTCGATAGACAATTATATTCTATATACAAGCTAAATATAACTTATATTAAGACTTAGTGATTTAGACGTGCAATTTTGTGGAAAACTAATCCAACAAATAAGACAGTGTGATTTAGACATGCAATTTTATTGGAAAATTAATCCAAAAACTGCCTTTTTGCAGACTGGCGAATTGATAAAGAGGTCGGCGCAAATTCCGATTCAGTGTATGGATCAAGCATCGGGAATAATCTTTATTAAATCTGGACATATCTCGCGTTTTCAAATCAAGGTAATTAATATTTTTTATTTAAGCTATATTGATGTACATACGTGGCTTAGGGAATATGTTATTGAGTATAGAGGTTGTAAATAATGAGGTACATATTCAGTATGCAAATTTCTATTTTTTTAACTATTTTTTAACAGCACCATTTTTTTATTTTTTACAGCACTATGGATAAAAAGAAAAGAACCGGTAATATAACAGAAGAACAAAGATGTTTGCTCATCGAATTTATGAAAGTTCATCCAGAATTAGTATCGGGAAAGTTTTCTAAAACTTTTATGTACGATCATGCAGCAAAGTTATGGCAAGAAGTGACCGACATTTTGAATGCTTGCAACGGTGCCGAGAAAAATTGGAAATCATGGCGCAAGGTAATTACAATAATTATAAACTAATTTTTATAATTATATATTTTTTCATAATTATATTTACAGGATATTTACCAATCTACTAAATATACCAAATATTTAATTCCAAGGCAGCGATCATGTTACTTTTCCCGTAGGGCGGAAACGTGAAAAGTGAAAAGTTTCACGTGGCTATTGGTGTTGAATAGAAAGAAATAACTTTTCACTTTTCACGTATCCGCCCTTTGGCAAAAGATACATGATCGATCTCCAGAAATTAATAACAAAACAATTTATTTCTAGTGTTGGCAAGATTATCGCTCTCGCAGTAAAACGAAGCAAGCAGGGATAAACATGGAACGACGTAAAACGGGAGGTGGGGCACAGTGCAGTGCAGTTCTTACACCAGATGAACGAGAAGTATTGGATTTAATTCCAGCATCATTAACTAAGGGTCATGCAGATATTTCGGAATCATGTATGGACATTACTTTGGGCGAAGAGGTTTGTAATTAAAATAATTTTAATGCTATTTGCTTAGTTTAATAAATAATTAGAATTATTAATTGCTACTTATATCTGTAGGATGACTTGACAGTAGAAGCAGAAAATATAGAATTTCTTGATGATGACTATTATAATGTCATTAAAGCTTCAGTAGCTACTTCCGCTATACAGGCAAGTGAGGCAACCATCGAAACATCAAATATTAATAACAACAACGAAAATACTGAAAATTACGATCCATCTACGTTGACAAAGTCGAAACGGACATCCTCAAGGCAAAAAGTAAATGAAGTAAAAGATTCTACGCGTATTTTAGCCGATGTTGCAGAAAAGACATATACTCTGAAGAAGAAATTCTGCGACAACCTCATACTATATAAGAAAAGAACGGCCAAAGCTCAGGAGCGCATGGCAAGAGCTGCGAAGAAATGTGCAAAAAATAATTGCAACACGATGTGATTATACTCGTATGTTATTATAATCTTCAGTTTTTCATTTCAACTACGGTTTTTGCTTTAAGAATATTATATTACCTCTAAGAAAATGTTTTTTTTTACATTCCATTTTATGTTCATTCGTAATTTTATATGTAATGTGTGTGACGGTAATTCGTAAGTTTACATGTAATGTGTGTGACATACTAATTTCATTTTTATTTACGTAATTAATTTTAATTTACAAAATTGTCACTAGCAATTATGGCACTAGTCGGTATTTTTATTTGTCAAGGTACACATTCTTATTGTGATATTTGCATACTACAGAAATGTATTACGAACATTTACCAATATATTTACCAAAAACTAGAAATACTTAGGTGTTAAATAAATACTAAAACAAAAAAGTTTATGTTATAATGTAAGAGAGAGTTACTTTTACTTAGATTATACTTAAAACATACATATACGCAGTGATACAAACGAATTTTAAATAATATATAAATTAAAGTTGATTAATAATAAATAAACGATTGTTAAGAAATGAATTTTCTGTCTTTTATTTTATATATTTATCTAATAATTACAAAGAGTATATATTGTGTGTAATTCAAGTAAAATAGTTTCTAACTATTTGATTTTGGACTAATCGGCCTGCTGCTAAATCTGGATTGACCCTACGTGCATTTCTTATTTCTGGAATAATATCGCAGTCATCAACATACATTCCAAAATCTAATAGATCATCCCCTTCTTCCGGTAACGGATCTGGTACATTATGTGCTATGCACATATTATGGAGAACAACACAGGTATTGATTATTTTAGAAGCTATAACTGGAGAATAGTGTAATACTCGATGCTTTAGGCAACAACGAAACCTCATTTTTAAAAGGCCATTACACCTTTCAATCAACGAACGGCACGACATTTGTCGTTCATTATATCGACCTTCTGGGGTCATCGGCTGTGCGTTAGCAATAGGCGTTAGCAACCATGGTCGTAAAGGGTATCCTGAATCACCTGCAAATTGAAGCAATTATTATATGAGTGTTTAAAGCATACATATGAAAACACGTATGAACGAAATAAAAAGTTGTATAAATATATTGTACATACCGAGCAAACAGAAAGTATTTCTTCCATATCTTGCATATATTTGTTCCGCTAGTTGTCTAGCATTCGAATTAGTCCAGATATATACATCATGTGAGCTTCCCGGAAATCGTACATTTACATTTATAATTCTTAATCGAAAATCACATATCTAAAAAGGAAAATGGAGTTATATATATACATATATATATATGAATAAATATATATTATTTACTGCTGTAAAAAATATACTTACTAATTGAACATTTATTGAGTGGTATCACTCAATCATTTACGATTAACATATGCATGCTCCGGATAAACCTCATCATTAATTTTGGGAGGGAATATTGCAACATGTGTGCAATCAATACACCCATAAACACCTGGGAATCTGTGGTTCCGGTAAAATCTGTATATGTATAATACAAAATATTTATATGTCTCTCTGTTACTTGTATGTATATAATATATTTATATATGATATTTCACACATTACATTCATAAGAACGTGAATTACCCATTACGCAGATAATTAAGTTCTGCTCTAGTACGAGGAAATCGTATCCACTTTTTCATTACGTTAGGTTGATTAGCGGCATTAATTACTTCGTGAATACTTCTTGATATCGAAGACTGACTAACGGCAATGTCCACATTGTTACCTATATCCATTTGATAACTACCGCTTGCAAAAAAACGTAATGCAGAGAATATCTACTAGGCAAACAATATAAATAAATTATTAAAATAAGTTAAATTATGTATAATATGCAGTTATGAAAATAAATTTTTGATACCTTCCTTTGTATGCTTAAAGCAGATTTCCTCGATGGTTGCTGCATAAAAGGTTAAACATCTTCAATGAACTCATTAACTACATTTTTTGATAGCCTAAATATCTTGATAAACCTATTATCACTTAATTCAAACGGATCACGTTCATCAAAAATTCGACGAGGATTCCGTTCTGCAGCAATTTCGGCAGCTTCTAATTCATTTAATCCAATAGCTTGATTTATCAACTCCATTATTTTGCCAAATATGTGTCTCTTTTTTAACGGAACGTATGCGCAATTAGAGATGCGAGTGCTTGTTACCCACTCGTTGCATTGCGAGTGAAAATTTGCGAATGCGCTACCGTCCGCGCACGCATTTTTGGTTCGAGAATACACTTTTGAATTTGAGCGCTCGCAAATCAGTACTTGCGCATACGCATTATTTCGAGAATAGCCCCCCAGCATGCGGGACAGAGGATGCGTGATTCGAACAGCCAATCAGCGCTCTTCCGCATTTTTCTGTACCTTTCCCGTTACGGGAATCCCATATGCGTTTGCGTTACTACTTGTGACTAGGGTTGTGTGGGGTGATGTGCAACACGTTCACTCGTTGCTCGGAAAACATATCCAAAAATCAAATTCTTGAATATAACATGGCTGTATAATGTAAAGGAAGGAAAATACTACAATTCTGCGTGATTAGATTTTCAAAATTTTAAATTTTTCCTAAAAATTTTCCGAGTTTTCAAAAACGTCTGTTTTAGCATTTTCAAATTTTCTTGGGGTGATGTGCAACACAGGTAAAATTAAGGTAAAAAATGCATGAATATCGACATCAATCGACTTAAATGTTAAATTTGGGCTTCTTAAATACAAATTAATCGAATAATAAAAGGAAAAATGCAAAAAACTTTATTTTTCATCATCTGAATCGCAGGTGTCACAAGTAAAATAGTTGCGACCTTGCATGTCGACACATTTCAAATGATAAGGAATGTCGCAAGTGTTACAGTAAATTGAATTGTTGCGATTCAATTTTTTTGGCAAAACTCGTTCACATGCCGGGCACAAGTCTTCAACTTCTTCATCGGATGAAGTAGATTTGCGATAACGTTTTTTCGGAGGTTGGCCTTGACCTTCTTTCGCGACGATGGTGTTAACTTCTTGGCCTTCTTGGCCCGGTCGTCGGCTTTCTTCTGCAATTCAGAGACATTATGTGGCAATGTCAAAATGCTGCTTTTCAACGATTTTCGCTGCACGCTGGTCGATTGTGGCTTCCGCAACGATATATTGGGATGGCGGCCCATGAAACCGTAGTACCAATCCCTGGTGGCTTGGCCGTTTTGCGTCCACCGTTCCGGCATCGCAAATCTAATTTTTTTCCCATATTCGTAAGCCAAGCTACGAATATCATTTATGGATAGACCATAATTCATGTTCGCACATTTCATAATGTACGACATCAATGCATTTTCCTGAGTCGAATCAAACATCTAAAACGAAAAAAATGGGAAATTAAAAACCATAAATTTAAATTTAAGTTCAAAATTTAATTTAGATTTTAATTAAAAAAATTACCGGCTTTCCTCCAAAAATGTTAGTTGATTTCAAAAAACTGAGCGCTTCGTCATCGGTGATGCTGGCAAAACTACGCTCATCTGGTGGAAACTGCGCGTCAAATCTGTTGATATGCCGGGATAAAGTCGATGGGACCAGCTCGAAAATATCAGCAGCTGAACGGAGTGACAGCGGTTGATCACCTTTCACCAATTGTATTGCTGCCCAAATTAGCTCGCAATTGACCGGAACAGCGATACCCTTAGTTTTATACTTTCGTGGCATAATGACTAAACACATTGAAAAATGCATTAAGGGGTTACACTGCAACCGCTCTCTCCCAGGGCGATCGCGCGCCAGCAAGGCTCGCCTCGCGTAGTAATTGAGCGTTCGGTGATACCCCCGAGTGTCGCAAGCGAAAGCGATACTCAGTTCGCGTGGGAAGGGGAGCAGCCACAGGTCATCCCCGCGAGCCCACCGGCGAGCTCAATCCATGGCGAGCATAGCGAGGCCTCGACCAGCAGCCAGGCGATCCCGGTTCAGCCAAAAATCGTCTGGGTGCCTGTGCCCGTAGGGGAGGTCGATCAACCCTCTGACGATTTCCTCTCACCGTCGGGCGAAGAGGAGGAGGACGAGGCGACGGAACGCGCCTAGGCGACAGATGGCGGGCAGCCAGCCCGGTTACCCACAAGTGCCGTGTATTTTCCATTTAATTTGCGGTTATGATTTTTTGTTTGGCACATCTCAGTTTATTTTACATTCGCTCGCGTTCTGACATTCGGGAGGATAACGATCTCCTGAATTAGGTGATAAGTTAGTCTATAAGTCGCGTATGCCCATATGGCAAAGATATATTTCAGCCCGTAGGGCAAAAGATAGGCTAAGTTTCCAATAACAGGCAGCTGGCCGGTAAATATCCTTTTATTTTGCGTTTTAAGACGGTTCACCATATGGTTAATATTAACTTCGTGCGCGCTGAGGCCAGCGCGACTGTCAGCGCTCAGGACCAGTGGGCCGCAACAATCTCCAGGAATAAAGGTACGTTTCCGCATCACGGGGACCTAGGACACCCGCCTATGGGGTCGGCGTCAAGGGCCGGCCATCGAAAGGAAACCTGGGCAACTTCCCCAGGAAGTCGCTCCATAAAATGGTTCGGGAGCACCTTAAAGTAGGTGCGCACAGGTCGGCGTCAACGGCCGACGGACGGAACCCTGTCCACGCAACTTCCCCAGGAAGTCGCTCCATAAAATTGTTTGGGAGCACCTTAAAGTAGGTGCGCACAGGTCGGCGTCAACGGCCGACGGACGGAACCCCGTCCACGCAACTTCCCCAGGAAGTCAATCCAGAAACTCGTTCGGGGGCATCTCCAAGGAGGTGCGCACAGGTCGGGGTCAACGGCCGATCACCTAAAACGCACCAAGACATCTTCCTCAGGGAATTGGTCGGGAATCGCCATCGGGGACATCTCCGAGACGGTGCGCACGGGTCGGCGTCAACGGCCGACAACCGGAATCGTATCCGAACGACTTCTCCAGGAAGTCGGTCTGGAATCGCCATCGGGGACATCTCCAAGACGATGCGCACGGGTCGGCGTCAACGGCAGGCCGGTAACTAAAAAGGTGAAAACCTGGTGTAGCGGTATCGACGAGGAAGGACCTCCGCGTGGTACTGCGCGTGGAAATTTCCACCCGCGAGCGGCCAAAACGAGGGCACGGGGGTCAAGCATGAGAACCACGAGCGGCGGCATGATCTTGCGTGCGAATAACAAGAGAAAGTTGTGACGTCACGGCGAACGGCGAAAACAACTCGAGAGTAGGGATGGCTCGTCATGGTGGGGAGCCAACGAGAGACAGACAAATCGAGGCAGTCTCTCGAGTACCGTCTTAGCGAACGGACGTGTCGCGCGATAGTAGCGTATACCGCGAGCGTAGTACATCGCGATAGTTAACGACGGTGCACAACAATCGGGAACTCCCGCGTAATTGCGCGTTAAACTACTCGCTCAACAATAGCGAGGGATAATTCGTTATCAACAATTAAGTGACAGTGCGATTTTACGTTGACGACTCTTAGTGCGTATCAAGTATATTACAACCTCGGACATTGGGTCTCGCGGCTACGAGATATTGTACGAACAGCGTCATTGTTAATAAATATTCCACTGGGATCGAATAAATCGGCGATTACAAGATTTGTTACAAATAAAGCGGCGTTCACACCGATGTGTGACTACACCATTGTGAAGCACCTTTACTATTGTGAAACGATCTGTACAGCTGAAATAAGGATCGGAGATTAAAGAATTATTAATTCTAACCTACAGTTTCTCGTTTAATTAAACAATTAGTGATACTTACCTTCTACTTACCTTGTCCTCTGGCGGTGATCCATCGTTGTCCAAGCGGCCATCTGGTATGCGGTGAAGCGAGGATCCGGGGAAGCAGAGCAGCGGCGATGATCCATCCTGGGCAGGAACTGAAACATGGAAGAGAATTAGTACACGATTAAAATAATTAACGGGACTTACCTTTATCTGGTATGCGAATAGGCGCGAGGATCCAGAGACGGGGAACGGCAATGATGATCCAGTAGAGACATCAGCCTGAGAAAAACAAACAACATTAGCGTCGAATCGAATATCGAGGCGTTAGTGCGTATTTACCTTCTCGGTACTTCAAGGTTAAACCGAGTGGCGACCGTTAGATGGGAAGATAACCGCGTGTATCGGGTCTACCTTGTGCCGTCCGGTCACAACACCACTGTAGAATTTTCAAAAAAACGAAAAATTTTTTTTTTGCTTAAAAGGTGTTTTAGGGTCTTAAAAATGATATACTAAAAGATAAAGGGCCGCAAAAATGTCTAAATGTCAAAATTTTCAATTCTGCCGCAACGCTTTCAGGTATGCCCCGAGCGCCTTTTGTGATCACTGCGCGCGCTGTAATTTTGGAGTACGGAAGCAGGTATAATGGCAGTCGATAGAGAAGGGACTGTCCCCCGAATAGTCTAGAATGTTAAGAATTCACCTGGATGACTATAGGGGTCAGCATTAGTAATGTACATGTGAAGAACGTCTGTGTAGCGTTAGTAAAGCGAAGACCGTTGAAAAGGACGCTTTGCTTTCGTGTATAAGTTTTGTAATATTCGAATAATAGTTCATATAATACAGTGATAATTGCAATTGATTTTCACCATGAGTGACGATAAAGCGGGTCGTTATAGAAAAGGATCAAAAACTGACAGTGCATTCAGCAAGAAACCGCAAGCGTCACGCAAACGACCGTTGAATCGACATGAAATGGAAGCTCCCGAGGATTTAAATGTCAGCACATCGGCAAAGAAATTGAAGCAGCGTGATCTTTACGATATTGAAGTGGACTCTACTTTTAGCTATCGTCTCTTAAATTTTGTAGCAGTTTTTGCCGCCATTTCGGACGTCGTTGTTTGTAAAGTGTGCCATTCGAAAGTGAAGTTCACTGAAACTAGCAAACGAGGTTTGGGATTTAAAATAGTTGTGTTCTGTGATAATTGTGAAAAAACAGAAATACCAAGTTGCCCATATGTTAAGAATGCCTACGAAATTAACCGCAGAATTGTGCTTGCCATGCGATTGCTTGGAGTTGGTTTACGCGGAATAACAAAATTTTGTGCGTTTATGGAACTGCCCCGCCCAATCTTTCAATCGTTTTATGACAAGGTCGTTAAAAACATTGCTAGTGCAACAGAAGTTGTTTGTAAGAAGAGTATTTCGAATGCAGCGACAGAAGAAAAAACAATTTCTGCTGAGAAAGGAAACAAAAATGGGATCACGGTATCGGGCGACGGATCTTGGCGAAAACGTGGATTTTCATCTTTGTATGGCTTGGTTTCTCTTATTGGTTGGTACACTGGCAAAGTTATAGATGTCATCGTAAAATCAAAATATTGTAAATCGTGTGAACATTGGAAGAAAAAAGAAGAAACAGAAGAATATGCGGAATGGTCAGAAAATCATGCGAGCGAATGCCAAGCAAACCACGAGGGATCGGCTGGAAAAATGGAAATCGACGCAGTTGTTGAAATGTTTCGGCGCTCTGAAACCTTACATAACGTGAAGTACGCAAGTTATATCGGCGACGGCGATTCCAAGACCTTTAAAGGTATTACAGATGCTACGCCTTACGAAAATATTATAGTACAGAAAAAAGAATGCATAGATCATGTTCAGAAACGAATGGGCACCCGTCTCCGTAATTTGAAAAAAGCTAAAAAAGGACTTGGAGGAAAAGGAAAATTGACAGGCAAGCTTATCGACGAACTTTCTATATATTACGGATTAGCTATTCGTAGAAATTGCGATTCGATTGAAAAGATGAAGAACGCTATATGGGCTACATTGTATCATAAATTATCTACAGATAATAATCCGCAACACGACAAGTGCCCAATTGGAGAAGATTCATGGTGCACTTGGCAAAAAGCGAAAGCGACAAACAGTTTGGGCGATTATCAACACAAACAACCTATGCACAAAGAAGTTTTCGAAGCTATAAAGCCAGTGTACGAAGAATTGAGTAAGGACGATCTTCTCACTCGTTGCATCGGCGGATTTACTCAGAACAGCAACGAGAGTTTCAACTCGACCGTATGGGCGATGGCTCCAAAATCAATATCTAGTGGAAAATTAGTATTAGATATTGCCACAAATATTGCTACTTGTGTGTTCAATGACGGATTTACCTCAATTTTGCACGTAATCGACACTATGGGCATGACAATTGGCCCAAACAGCTACAATCTATGCATGGAGGTGGACGCGGAGCGCATCAAGAAAGCGGAAGAATCGTTGAGTGAAGGTGCAAGAAAGGCTCGAATCGACTTGAAAGCCTTAAGAAAGGAAAAAGAGGAGGAGGATGTCAATCTAGAAGGCCAATTGTATGGTGCAGGCATTGCAGATTAAAGGTATAGAAGAATATAATATGATTTTACAGTACTTAAAACTTTAAACGCGTTTTTCTCGAAACTACTTTTTTTGAACTGGCCGGAAACATAACTCGAACAAATCTTCACCGATCGATCTGAAAATTTAACAGTATATTCAAAATTGCTTTCTCCAGCGACGTACGTAGGATTTTTTTTTATATTGCATATTTTTTTTTTATAAACAATTTTGTGACGATTTTTTTCATGAATTTTTAAACTTTTTTTTTTAAAGTGCACCATTTCGCGAAAAATCAATATATCGAAAAAATCCTACGTACGTCTCTTGCTGTTGTTCTATAGAATCGAAAAAACTTTGGTTTTTTGTTCCAGGTCAAAAATTGCGGGAGTTAGGTTTCCGGCCGTGGACCCCTTAAAAAAAAAGGCACCGACGGAGATATGCTGCGCAGCCGCCATTTTGTCATGAACGAAGTTGAAAAAAATATATTTTGTACTTTATTACTAGCATTATAAATCCCATTTTGCAGAATTTCGATTCATCTCTTTATTGCGCCAAAAAAAATTCCCGAAATATGCCTATTTTTTTCATGCTCTACAGTGGTGTAACCCCTTAAAACACTTCATATACACATGTTCAATCGTAAAATAGCGATAAACTAGCGAAAAATGAGTGTTGCACATGACCCCAAAAAAAGTGTTGCACATAACCCCAAACACGCTATTTTGCGCGGACTGGCGTGACACCAACACAACGTAAGAAAATCACAAAATCGCTTTGGATTATCAAAAGTACTTGAAAAACTAACAATATAAAAATATTTACCTATAAGATGACTAAAACCAATTCACGAAATCACTATGAATGTGAAAAGCGAAAATTACATTGAGCTCGAGAAATTTAACTCGCTTTTCGTACAGCAAACCAGGGTGCGTGCCATCTCGCGAGTTATTTATCTAAAACAAGGTACTATTGACACAAATAGATGGCAGTATGCGGTTCTGTCAAATGTCGACATGCAGACCAGGAATCGGAAACGTTGCACATCACCCCATGTTGCACATCACCCCACACAACCCTACTTGTTTAACCTACAAAATTTTAATTGAAAAAGTATTTGGAGATAAATGTACGGCAGGAGTGCTACATGCTCACCCGAGCCATAGCACGTTAAACCGCATAAAAAAATTAAAAAAGTATCGGTAAATAGTTAAAACTCGGTAAATAGATAAACATTGTGGAGATGGAGGTTAGGGTGTGACCGGAACAACGAATGAGATAATATAAAATATGTATTATAGCCACTTACTACTTGGGCTGAAATTACGGTCGCCACTGTATTTTCAGGCTTAAATACAGAAACCTGAGACAACTGCGTTGCCCCATCCTTCCTCTCAGCAAGATGGCTGCCGTCCTCTACGTCGCGGACGTGTTCAAGGCCGTCGGCCACGCCCTTGTTAAGCGTAATTTACGGAATCTGGGATAGGATATTCACCGGGGTCGCGAATCAACTCTCGTTTCGTTATTATAAACAAATAACAATTTATTATTATTAATAGTACAGCATCTCCGTGTCGCGGACGCGTTCGCTCGATCGCGTGGAATTGCGTCGAGGGTTCTCGAATCGTCGCTACCGCTGTGTGCATAAATCGAAATTACCGAATAGCGCAAGGATTATTTCCCGTATCGCGCACTCACTGTCTCTAATGATTGACAAATATTCACGCTACTGACGCTAGCGGATAACGGGATAAGCCGGCCGTGTTCGAATGTATCTGCGTAACAAGTCTTTCGCAAGAACGTGTTGACGCCTCGAAATCTCACGACGAACTGTCCGGGAGGAACGGGTCGAGTTCTCCCACCTCAGACTCACGCATGCGCTGAGCCTGCATTTCAGGCGCGAAGCCATCGCATTGGCCGATCGGTTGACGGCACGACTTCTTCTGCACTCAAGGTGCACTGGAATACGCCGAGTCGCTGATGGAGACTCGGCACCTACACTCAGTGAGATGCTGCACTCGAGTGCAACGGCGCGAAATGGCTATCGCTTACGCATGAACCACTCGCGTCGCTGCACCGATAAAAATCGCGCAAGCGAACGAGGAGTCACTCGATTTGCACCGAGTGACCCTTAAAAGTCACAATGACGAATCCAATGAAACCAGGTAAGTACACGGGTAATTTACCCATTTCTAATCTTTTTCTCTTTTAGGTACCCAGGATCATCCAAGGAATCGTCTCGTTTCAACACCGGGCTCCGGTAAGTATTAAAGGTAAGTATAAAGCGAACTAATATTGTCGCACGCATGTATCGCTAATTCTTAATCTTATAATCGACAGGGAATATTATAAAAACATCAAAATTATTAATATTAAATCAAATCGGCTACATTCCGCCGTAGAGTGTAGAAAGTACATCAAAGTGTAACAAAGTGTAGTTGTAATTAGCAAAATTAATGTAAAGTGTCATATAAATAATATCGTTGCCTGGAATTCCTCCATTTGGCTATTTTCTTTGACTGTGAAGCATAATTAATAAAATAAACTGAAAATCAATGAAATTGAATGAATCTGCACCTAAAGTGCTCAAAGTGTATCAAAAGTGTAGAGCCTACGCTCGGCTCGTCTCGCACGCTTATGCTGGGTCTACAATGCAAGTCGCAAAGTCGTGAGTCGCAAGAATTGACCAATCACAGTTGATTGTTCTCCTCAAATTCGACTGTGATTGGTCAATTCTTGCGATTCACGACTTTGCGACTCGCATTGTAGACCTAGCATTAATCTAACAATAAAAGTGTAGAAAGTGTAAATAGTGTTGCACCTTTTCGGTGATCGGTTCGTATGCGTGTTTCCAACAAGTGGGTGTAGAAAGTGTAAAGAGTGTAATCAAAGTGTAGATGTTCGAAATGTCTCTAAATGTTAGAAATTAATGTATTTGACTCTTAATTGACCAAATGGGTCGTTTTCTGTAATGAACTCTACGAATTATTAGGTTTGTTTGTTTTCGAAGAACTTTCTGAACTAGTGCACACTAGTGCAAGGAGTGTACACTAAAGCGTTCTTTTTATCCGAAATGACGTCAGAAGGCGCTGTTCGTTTTCGAAGTGTAACAGGGCGTAGTGCAATAGTTCACCGCACTGTCTGCCCTAGGTCTCGAGGTAGGGCAGCGGTGTAGTTCAATATGGCAGCTTACAACGTGACATTTTAACCTCAAGGAAAGGAAAGGAAAGAAATACGTTAAATATTTCCCCCTCATCCGAGGGACTTAAAAAAAGGAAAGGAATATAACTAAAAGGTAGCGGAAATGTTCACTTCTGTAAGCCTATTCTGTAACTCTTAACGACAATTTCGTTATATTGTTGTTAATAGGTATATTATGGTAAATAAGCTGCGCAACAACAAATAACGATAACGAAACTATCGTTAAAAGAAAAAGAACGGATATAATGTAACTGTATTACAAGTGGAAAACAAATTTAAATCACTTGAAAGGTCCTATAAGAATATGATATCAAATAATAAAAAAACAGGTAGAGGTCGTATGACATGTTCATTTGAAACGTAAGTGTACATAATATATATGTATATTGATTCTGAAATGTGTAAAAGCTAATGTATGGAGTAAACTTGTTTGTAATTATTATAGAGAATTGTCAGAATTGTTAGGATCGAAACACAATATTGAGCCATTGGCTGTATGTGGTAGCAAAGGCTTAATTGTGAGGGAAGTCATAAGAACAAATACACCTTTGTAAGTACCTACATAACATAAATATTTATTAGTTTATTTATTTAGTGTTATAAATTTAAATATAATATAAATTAATAGTTTATTATATTAATAATATATTGTATAGTAAATAATATTTTTAATTAGTGTTTATAATAATATAATAAGTGGAAATTTTTATTTATACAAGATTAAAAAAAGAAGTAAGGTAACTTTCCTTCGCCAGTGAATAATTAACTCCGTAGATAAATTGTAAAAACAACCAACTGGCAACAGTTTATTAAAAACGACACTAAGTGTCGTTTTTAATAAACTGTTGCCAGTTGGTCGTTTTTACAATTTATCTACGGAGTTATACAAGATTGTTATTTTATCCATTTATTATTTCCTACAGACCTATGGATGATATAAATATGTCCAATGTAAATCCACAAGAAGTAGAAAATATTTTAATAGAGAATAATTCAACGGAAGCCACAAATAATAATTTAAAGCAAGTAAGTACAATGAAAAAATTTCCTATTCTGTGGTGTATAATTAGACAATATTGTTGCGTTCGCGGGCTGACTCTGCGATATTTCGTTCGCACGCTGCGTCTCACACACACCCTACACGCGCCCGAAATAAACAACAGGAGGGTTAACAACAACACTCCTGACGACGATTAAGGGATGAAAATCCAGGGACGCAACAATATATTACGTAAATGGTGTTAGTATAATTAGAAACATTATATTATACAGACATTAAAGAAGAATGAAAGGAAGAATTTAGGCGCTACAGCTCGAATGTTAGAAAGTTGCCAAAAAACAATTGAACAATTTGCAACCAGTGTGCAAGGCGATAGTAATAACAAATATGATGTGCAAAAAGAAATGCTAGAAGAATATAAAAAATAAGGGTAGCATATGAAGAATGTGTAAAACAATTTACAAGAGCAAATGATTTAAAAGAAGAAAAAAATCTTTTGCTAAAGGAAATCTTTTTGGATATAAGATAAAAACAAATATTATAATACTTTTTTTAAGATTAAAACATTGTCGTTTCATTATTATTAAAGTTTATTATTTTTAGTTTCAGAAATGTGATATTTCTTAGTATTAATATGAAAAGTTTATTGTATTTGTTTGTTTTCTTTTTTAGTTCCAGAAATGTGATATTTCTTAGTATTAATATGAAAAGTTTATTGTATTTGTTTGTTTTCTTTTTTAGTTCCAGAAATGTGATATTTCTTAGTATTAATATGAAAAGTTTATTGTATTTGTTTGTTTTCTTTTTTAGTTCCAGAAATGTGATATTTCTTAGTATTAATATGAAAAGTTTATTGTATTTGTTTGTTTTCATTTTTAGTTCCAGAAATGTGATATTTCTTAGTATTAATATAAACAGTTTGTTTGGTTTTATTCTGAAGAAATAAAATAAAATATTAATAAGAAAAATGTTAGTTCAATTTTATACGATTAATAAGGCATAATAAAATTAATTTGATGTTTGCAATATAATTATTTATTATCACTGACTCAATTTTCTTATACATGTTATAATGTAAGTAATCGTTCATGTTATAATGTAAGTAATCGTTCATGTTATTATGTAAGTAATCGACATAATTCGTCACGTCTTTGCATTCCATTTTCCAACTCTCTTGGCACGTCATTATCGATTTCAATATGTATATTTTGTGCTTCAATATCAGGATATTCAGGATTTATTGGCGGTTCAAAAAATTGTAATTCCTGTACATTTGCCATATTGTGCAACACACAGCAGGCATATATTACCTGTACCATTCTTATTATATCTCTTAATTTAAAGTGATATAACTGTCTGAATCGTTGTTTAAGACATCCGAATGCGTTTTCAATTATTACTCGACACGAACTTAATTTGCGATTAAAAATTCTTTGGGCACGTGTCAAGTGACCATTGTCTCTGTACGGTACTATTAACTCTTTCAGACAAGGATATGCACTATCACCCAGTAAGAAATAATTATCTGCAAAAAATTTTTTTCATAATGGAATATTAATTATTGCTATTAATCAAGAGATCTGTTGCGAGTATTCAGAAGCCTTAAATACGTCTTTTATTATATTGTGTTTCTTACTTCCACAAAGTTCATGTAGGTCGTCACGTATTGATGAATTTCGAAACACTCTTGCGTCGTGCACGGAACCAGGATATCCCACAAAAACATTTATAAATTTCATTTCATGATTTACAGTTCCTTGAATGTTTAACGAAAAATATTGTTTTCGATTTATATACGAATCAGGATCTTCTACTGGTTTGTCAATCCTGACATGAGAGCCATCAATAGCACCTAGAGATAAAATGTCATATAAGTAACGTGTTGCCATGTAATACAAAATTTTAAGATATATAAATGTTAATCTATTACCAATTATATTAGGAAATCTTTTTGTTTCTTCATAAAAAGTAGCAGTTTCTCTTTTCTCAGCTGCAGTGGGATATTTGATAACATTAGGCGCAAGAGACACAAGAAATTCAGAGACTCTACTAATAATTTGAAATATAGTAAAGTGCTAATTGTAATTCCAAATCTGTCTGCTACGTCTCTGTATGACGCACTTTGATGACCTACGAACCACAAGAAACATAAGATATGTTTCTCGGCCGTTATTTTTAAACGTCCTGTAAGATCTGAAATATAATACATACGAAGTGTTATGGATATTTTATATAACATTAAATTTTAAAATTAAAAACATTTTATTATGAAAGTAAAATTTTTCTTTCTACTTTTTTTATGTTTTACAGAATAAAATTTCTACATTTTTTACAAACAAAAGTTAAAAATAATATAAATTGTTATAATAATACATACTTTCCATGGAAGTAAAAATATCCGATATACTGAATTGATCTATCAGACCATATGCTACCTGTCTTGAAAGACGAAAATGCATTATAAAGTCAATATTGTTATAATTATTAACAATATTTTTTATATAATTATATATTTTAATATGGTGTATTTTCTGGATCATCCCCAGAATTGGATGTAATAATTGTAACATATTTTGATCTACAAACAGATAATACAGGTTACAGTTAGATTGTCCTGAGATTTATGTAATAATATAAATTAATAACAATAAATTTTGTATATTTAGTCATATATTACAATCATCGTCTGCATCTATAATCGGTTGTAACGGTGGCATTATAATAAAATCTTCTTCGTCTTCCGAGGAATCCGATAATGCTAAGTTACGCGCCATGTTGTTTACTGCACTCTGGCGTTTTTTTATTCTTTATTGTACTTTTGCACTGATGTGAACTAGTACTGTACTAGCCCTATCCAGTTCAGTTCAGTTCAGTTCCGTTCAGTTTTAGTGCAGTTCTCGTGCAGCGAAAACGAACAAACCTATTGACGTGAAATGTAATAGGTGCTGAAAGTGTGCACCATGCGCATCAAATCGGCTGAAGGCCCCGTATCTTTTATGTAATGCCGTAAATCTTAACAAAGCGTCATGAAATGACTGAATATAAGTTAAATGAGAATTGTTTCCCGGGTGAAAATTATCTCTATGTGTTTCAATCGGCTTAAGGCCTGTGTAAGTGTAGCTAGTGCTGTAAAGTGTAAGGAAGGTGTAATCGGTAATAATGCTTTTTAAAATACGTGTTATTGCTGTAAATACTCAGGAATTCATCCTGTTCGTTGTCAATGCAAGTAGTGTAATTAAAATAAACGCATAATATAAAATATGTCGAATTATCGACGCTGGCTGGAATTATTCGCAATTATATTAACTTAAATCTAAAGATGAATAGTAAATATTATTTGACTCGACTGTCACTCGCGGATCAATCGCGGATCGACTCCTGTGCTTATGATTAATATATAAATTGTAAATAAAGTGTAAAATGTAAGGACTATGTCCGTGTTAGGAAAACATGTAAGTATAGGGAAAAATATGATAACTGAAATTATTATAAACTCTGTGAACTTCATGGTAAATGATTTTAAGGTAGATAATAAGGTTCTGGCTTTACTTTATGTGAATATGTCAATAAGAGAATGCAAACTACCGCAGTGGCAAATATGATAAATAAAAATGATAAAATTATTATTCGAAATTTATCTGGGTCCATTTCATATGAATTTATCTTTGTTCTAGGAATAGGATTTAATTGTAGAGGTAAATATCGCAATGTGTGTTCGTTTTATGTATGACAATGTCAATCTTTATTTAGTGTAACGTTTGTACTCTGTAGTGTAAAGGGTGTAATAGAGGTGTATATCTCTTTCATGGTAACCTTAATACTAACGTGTTGGCTCGTTGCCTTGTAACGAAAATAAAATAATAAAACCTTCGCCCTTCACTTGGCCAAATATTAATATCGTGTTTTAAACTTAAAAATGACTAGAATCTATCTCGTGATAATAAAATAAAATAAACGCTCATAAAATAAATCAATCAAGTACATGGAGTAAAAGGGAATTATAAATTAGTGTACACCTGCGTGTGTATCACTACTCCTGCTTGGCCTGACTGGTCGTCATCCTCGGGTTGCGGCTCCTGCTGCACTGTTTCTGGCGTAGCAAATATTTGAGACCCGGGCGACGTCGTCTCCACGATTCTCGCCACTCCCGCTGTCATCAGCCTCTGCACCTCCTCATCCGGAAGTTCTTCGTACCGCACTGTCTCGGTGGCACTCTGGTGTGTCGTCGGGCCTCCCTGAGTCTCGGCTGGCTGCTCTCTCGTCTCTTGGTGCACCTCAACCGGCTGCACCTTCTGCACCTCATGCTCCCCTCGTACCTGGCTGGCGTTCTCGGGGTCGTGGGATATGCTAGGCGTCTCCACGGATGGTTCCCGGCTTAAATGGGAAACGGGTGCTTTAGCATGCGGTTCCAAGGGAAGATTCAATACGTCGTAATGTAAGTATAAAAAAAAGTTTAATTTCTTAGTGTTAAAATAAACAATAAGAAATATATAAATTACTTTTTTCAAGTATTACCAGTGCAAACATTGCAACTTTTTGTTGCCACAAAAAAATTTTAATTTAACGGAACACTCATGCT
Source organism: Temnothorax nylanderi (assembly GCF_030848795.1). Lineage (NCBI taxonomy): Eukaryota > Metazoa > Arthropoda > Insecta > Hymenoptera > Formicidae > Temnothorax > Temnothorax nylanderi. The sequence continues at coordinate 34,834 of NW_027249575.1, read as the reverse complement.
TTGCCGACATTGATTTTGCAAAAGAAGATATTTATGTGGACGACGCAAATGTTATATTTATAGGTTTGCTTACATTCTTAACAACATTTATCATTTCCTATATTTATAATTCTTCATATAATTTATATCAAAAATGCATAATAAATATAATTATCATTGTATCAATACAGCTTCAGTAGAAAGTAATAAAGAAGATGGTACAACAAAAAAAACATCTGTTAAACATAAAAATAAAGAGGACAAACTGTGGGGTTTATACGATGAGATACTCATCGAAGGTTTACGAACCAGGCCATGTTTATGGAATCATAGAATCCCTGTTGAGGAAAGAAGTCCCTTATCTGTGAAAGAAGCGTGGTTGGAAATAAGCAAGGAACTGGAAGGTAAATATTTTATGTAACCATAATTTTTATATCACTTACAATTTTTTTAAATAAAACTTTTGTTATTAAATTTTTAATAATGAGTTATTTTTATGAGACTCTTCGAGAGTGTAAATTCTTGTACATTAATACTATTTAAATGAGTATGTGTTGTATCGATGAACCAAAAGCCTATGATATTAAATTGACATTTCAATGAGCTTCTATAAAAAATTCTTTCAAAATATTTATTCATTAATCTATTGTAGATAAGTTCGATGTAAATAGTATTAAAAAGCGCTGGAGAAATCTCCGTGATTGCTATATGAAAGCAAGAAAGAAAGTGACTGCATACAAACCAAGTGGTTCAGCAGCATCAACTTCAGATAAAAAGAAAGATGCAGGTTTTCGCTTTTTTGACCAAATGCAATTTTTAAATGATTCCATAATTTCAAGGCCGTAAGTAGTATTCCATCAATAATAATGCACATTTTATACAACTTTTAAGATAATTATGTCTTTAAAAACTTTACAGTTCTGTAAGTAATGTTTCAAAAGAACCTGAACTGGTGAATGATGCCCTAGACACCGACGATTACTCCAATACAATGCAAGAACATGATGATACAATGCAAGAACATGATGAGAACAGTATTGCAGATAGCCAAATGATCGAAGAGAATAATACAAATGACAGTACTTTTGGAGTAGGAAAAAGTGTGTCTCGTACAAGTAGTATCTCTTTGCATCATGAAAAACGTAAGTTTGTTATGCCCTAAATAACGCAAACAATTTAAATAAATAATCCATGGAATATGATAATAGAATGAATCAAAATAGATTTATATGGTCATAAATACAACTGTATTGTTTTCGACATTTGAATTGTATATTATTATGCATATTATATTGTAAATAAATGTAAATAATTATTTGTTTTAGGGCGAAGAACACAATCAGGTGATCCAGAATTCAAAAAAGATTTGATGAAAATTTTTAGTCAAACCACACCTGCTGATTGTATTGAAGGGTTTCTGATCCAGTTAGGAGATATTTTAAGAAGATTACCCTACAAGGATTCTAGATTATTACAAATGAAAATTATGAATAATGCGTTAGAAGCTGAAGAAAAAGCAGGTCTCTTAAATGATTAGTTCTTTAATATGTAATCTGTTTATGCTTTTTATATTTATATTTGTAATAATTATTAAGTACAATACAATAGAAATAGTGTGTATAAAAAAGAAATTTAACTGCGTTAATTTTATAATACTTTAATATAATTTTATAATACAATAAAAAGCTTTATTACAATACAAAAAAAATAAAAGCTAAAAGTCGTTATTTTCAGCTTTCTCCCATTGCCATTCTACTGCACCTTTATTGAAAAAATAATTAGCGAATCTTTCCCTGTAAATCGTTGGCAAATTACGTGAAGTTAGACCTTGGTTAATTCTGTTTGGCAAAGTTGTTAAGCATGATGTTTGCTGCTTGTCGTAATCATTGTAACACAAATATTGTCTTTCTTGAGGACGCTTTTTCATTTCGTTAGTAATAACGAAATTATGTAAACATATTGTAGCTAATATAATCTTGTTTGCTCTGGAAATGGAGGTATTTATAGGCCTACGAAAGATTCTCCATCTTGCTACCAAAATGCCAAAGGCATTTTCAATGATACGCTTTGCTCTGCTGAGACGATAATTGTACACCTTTTTTCTTAAGTCAAGGTTTGATCTTCTTGGATAAGATTGCATCAAGTACGGTGCTAAAGGATATGCTTCGTCGCCAACCAAAACATATGGCAGCTCCCTTTCACCAACTGGAGCAGGCGAAGGTACATTTAAAGTGTTTGAATGTAATCCCGATTGTATACTGATATCAGCAAACACTCCACCATCGCTGCGACGACCTTCTGCTCCAACATCAATCAAAATGAATCGATAGTGTGCATCGGAAACACCGGTAAAATTAATGCTGAAATTTTTTTTATAATTGAAGTAAGTGGAACCACTATGTGGAGGAGCCTGAAATGTAATTAAGCATTTATAACATATTTGTATCAATATACCTTAAATAAAGAAAAAGCTAAAATTAATTATTACCTCTATTACCATGTGCCTTCCATCGATCGCTCCAATACAATAAGGAAAATTCCACAGTTCTTCAAAATTTTCCGCTATCTTTTTCCATTCTTGTGTACTTGGTACAGGCATAACTATATCTTTTAATGTTTTCCAAATTTCATTACAAGTTTCATGCACAATTTTAGAAACTGTGTTTGGAGCAACTCTAAAGACATATCCTACAGACTTCATGCTATCACCACTAGCTAAATACCTAATACAAATTTCAAGCCTTGTTCGAGAAAGAATTGGTTCCCTTATAACACATTCTTTTTCAATTTTAGGACCCACTAACAAGGGAACTACCACAACTGTCCGGCTCCGATTTGAATTTCCTTTAAGTATGTTGTTAAACACAAAAATCCAACAGACACGTATTTCTTTATAGGGGCCCTAATTCATCTTTAGGGGGTGAAACACCCCTTCGAAAAAATCGGTTTTTCTCTTTCGGGCCGAATATCTCCGAAACTATACGAGATAGAAAACTTCAAAAATGAAAATTAAATGGCTTTAAAAGTACTTTGAAATAATGACAAAATAATTTTTTTATTTCTTTTATTTTTAAATATACCCCCGCCACCAATACATTTTTTTCAAAACTTTAAAAATTTTTTATTACCAAATAAGAGGTTATTTTTTTACGAATTCAACCATATATGATAAAGTTATGTTACGATAAACCATTTTCAAGAATTAATTACAAACGCCTCCGTATATACGCTATCCATGCTCATCCGTACTATGTGCGTAAGTAATTATTGTCGAAGCAATAAGATATATAAAAAATGTTGTAAGTAAAATTTTTATAGTTTTCTATATGCTTTATAATTGTATATATGTATATAATATATATTTAGGTTTTCTAAAAATGTAATAATTTTTAAAATACTCCCAGCCTTGTTATTATTTCTTTGACATTTACACATAACATTATTGACATAATGTTATTGACATTATTTCTTTGACATTTGCACACATAATATTATTGCGCACATAAAATAAGAAAATCATTTTAACACATTGTACACAACGTTATTGCGCACATACATTTTGCACACATAATATTATTGCGCACATAAAATAAGAAAATCATATTAGCACATTGCACACATAACGTATTACATACATACACTTTGCACACATGACATTATTGCGCACATACACATTGCACACATAATATTATTGCGCACATAAAATAAGAAAATCATATTAGCACATTGCACACATAACGTATTACACACATACACTTTGCACACATGACATTATTGCGCACATACACATTGCACACATAATATTATTGCGCACATAAAATAAGAAAATCATTTTAACACATTGTACACATAACGTTATTGCACACATACACTTTGCACACATGACATTATTGCGCACATACACATTGCACACATGACATTATTGCGCACATACACATTGCACACATAATATTATTGCGCACATAAAATAAGAAAATCATTTTAACACATTGTACACATAACGTTATTGCACACATACACTTTGCACACATGACATTATTGCGCACATACACATTGCACACATAACGTATTACACACATACTATAAAAATTTTACTTACAACATTTTTTATATATCTTATTGTTTCGACAATAATTACTTACGCACATAGTACGGATGAGCATGGATAGCGTATATACGGATTTGTTTGTAATTAATTCTTGAAAATAGTTTATCGTAACATAACTTTATCATATATGGTTGAATTCGTAATAAAATAACCTCTTATTTGGTGATAAAAAATTTTTAAAATTTTGAAAAAAATGTATTGGTGGCGGGGGTATATTTAAAAATAAAAGAAATAAAAAAATTATTTTGTCATTATTTCAAAGTACTTTTGATGGCCATTTAATTTCCATTTTTGAAAAGTTTTCTATCTCGTATCGGTTTCGGAGATATTCGGCCCGAAAGAGAAAAACCGATTTTTTCGAAGGGGTGTTTCACCCCCTAAAGATGAATTAGGGCCCCTATAAAAAAATACGTGTCTGTTGGATTTTTGTGTTTAACAACATACTTAAAGGAAATTCAAATCGAAGCAGGACAGTTGTGGTAGTTCCCTTGTAAGACAAACAGTTTATCAAAAATATCCACCTGCATTCTGAAATAATTAAAATACAAGGATGGATCTGTTGTTCTTAACATTGTAACTAAATTGTCACGTTCTCCTTGAAGAAACCGTTGTTTCACAGTATAAATTGGCCTAACCCATACACTTCTTTCAACTTTCTTTTTCGACATTGTTTCGTACAATATAAAAAGTTTGGTTAACGTTGATCTCATTTTCTCCTTTCGATAAGGTAACATTGGAGTTTTCACATAAAATTTCATAAAAATTTTAATAGCTTCTTGTAACATAAACAATTTATTATCCATTTTTAATCTTTGCTCCAGAATTCTAGACACAGATCAACAATGACGCATAGGGGAGACCGGGGCCTAACCGTCGCCGGGGTTGAACCGTCAAATCAAATATCTCGGAACCTGTATATTGTGCGAACTCGCTATTAACATTGTAAACGCTGCTTATGGTACCCATGTGACCAACGGAGTTTCGGCAGGTTACCTGCCGTGTTATGATTTTTACGAGGGCAAACGTGTTTTCGGAAGGTGAAAGTTACATTTTCTGCGCGTGGAAATTTTGTAATATCTGCAATAACATTTGCTCTCCAAATCTCGAGGTACGTGATTATAAAGAGTAATGCATGCTGAACACGAATCCAGTGTAGTTTTTTCATTATCGTTGATGTCTAATATTTCGTGGGCGATCAAACCTGAAACTTGTGTTTGGGGTTAATCCGTCAGTAAGCAGTCCGGGTGCATTTCCAAGGCATTTCCAGGCTCACTGCATATGGAATATGGATGAGACGGGAATTACAACCGTTCAGACACCGAATAGAGTCATCGGACGTCGAGGAGTGAAACAAGTCGGGCGAGTGACTTTTGCGGAAAGAGGAACCCTCGTAACTATTTTTTAATAATGTTTCGCATAAAAATTTTAAATAAATTTTTATATTTTTTTCTTAAAAAACAATTATTAAGATGTATCTTATCATTTTTCAGGATTAGATGTACGTATATGTATTGAAAATGCAGTGTGACGGTTAAACCCCGGCATTTTTGAGATTTCAATTTTTCCACCGTTGTCGTTTTTGCTCTATACCGGTTAAACAAAGCGACGTAGATAAAAATTTCCTATATAAATTTTGTAGCTAAAGGTTTACTCTTTACAGTGGTACACCACATTTAACTAAAATTATTTATTTTCTTGTTAAAAATCGGCACCGAAAAAAAACTGACGGTTAGGCCCCGGTCTCCCCTACGCAAGATTTTAGTGTGCCCTGTGCACACGATACGGGAAAATGACCAAAAATGCGTTATAGAATTCAAAAATAATTTTTGTAATAATATAATTCTAAATAAAATTTATTCAATACTATCGCAGTAATGCTTATTTCAATATTTGAAATAGTATACTTGAATAAAATTAACAAATATTACTGTTTTGGTTAAATAATTATGTCTTAAATTATATATTTATTTCCCGGAACGCGTCATTTTCGGGTCTTTCACGCACTATGTGCACAGGGCACGAAATACATGCGGGATAGAAAAATGCGGAAGAGCGCTGATTGGCTGTTCGAATCACGCATCCTCTGTTCCGCATGCTGATTCCCGTATCGTGTGATTTCACCCTAAGCGGTGGCGAGACCGATAGAGTGAGCGTGGTTGCAGGTGGCGCTACTCGCGTCTGGTAACGCGCTGCAACGCGAGAGTATTATTCTGTAATTCCATTTTATAATAAATAGTGTGTTATTTTGAAACGGTCCTATCTCTAGACGTACACCCAACATTGGTCCTTCGAGCCGGATTGCGAAATTCGAGACAACGGTAGTGAATACAGTCCACACAAAGCGACGTGCAAGAAAGTGAGGTTTATTCTAGAAACCATGGCCGAGACAACGAAGCTTCGCAAGCAACGAGGAACGATTAAGGCTAAGTTGACGAGGCTCAAGAGCAAGGTTGAGCAAGTTCAAGAAGAGCTAGTGACTCGAGAGGAAATCGAGACATACCTTGCGAGGCTAGAAAAGATTCACCGTGATTTCGAGAACGTGCAGCGTGAAATCAACAATAGCACGGAGGGCGAGTCCACCGAGGGAAACGCAGCGGAAGAAGCGGAATACGAGAAAAGGTATTTCGAAATAAAGATCAAGCTCAAGCGATGGCTATGCGCCGAGAACGCGCGGAAAATCGAGTCACGTACGTCCACGAGCGAAGAAGTGCTATCGAGCGTGTTACAGCAACAAGGTGAGCTCATAAGACTAATGAGCATACGAAATGACGGTTTGCAGGCGTCGGGTAGCAACGGTGACGCGATCACAAGACTTTTCGAGGAACAAACGCAGTTTCTTCGTACTATCTCGAACGCGAGTGTCGCAACCAATCCGGAATCGCGAGTTAAGTTACCGGTAGTGAAACTTCCGACGTTTGACGGCCGGATGGAGGAATGGAAGCGTTTCGCGCGGAGACTTTCCAATCGTTGATACACTCGAACGAGAACATTCCAAACATTCAGAAATTCCAGTATTTGGTTACATCGTTGAGTGGCAGTGCAGCCAAGATCATCGAATCCATCGAATTAACCGACGCGAATTACACGATTGCATGGGATCTGCTGAAACGGCGGTTCGGCGATCCGAGAGCGATAAAGAAAAAGCATATTCAGTGCCTTTTCAAGATGCCGAAGGTAGAGAAGGAATCTGCCGCTGCAATTCGAGGCTTGGTGGATTACACATTAAAACATCTGCGAGTGCTGAAGTCATTGAATCTGCCGACGGATGCGTGGAGCTGATACACATGATCGAGTCGAAACTTGATGCGACAACTCTACGTGGCTGGGAGCAGAACGCGAATACGGTTGATGCAACTCTAACTGATTTCTTGGAGAAGAGATGCCAGACGCTTGAGAGAATCGAAGTAATGTCGAAGGACAAGGAGGTTACACGACGGGCCGAATCTGACAAGCAGAAGACAAAGGCTCACGGTCACGAAAAAACCACGGCAGCTCTGGCCAATACTACGGAGGCTGGAAAATGTTATTTGTGTCACGGCGATCACCTCATGTATCGTTGTGAGAAATTTCTAGCGTTATCGGTCGACGATCGGCTCAACGAGATCCGCCGACTGAAACTCTGCACCAATTGCCTGCGCAACGATCACTTCGTAAGAACGTGCAAGATGGGATCGTGCCGGGAGTGTTCGAGGAGACACAATACATTGTGTCATCGTCCGGCAGCAGACCAGGTTCCTCAAGGCGAGAAGAACAAGAACGAGCAGACGATCCAGGCGTCAGACGACAAGGACAAGATGAGCAGCAATGTCGTTGTTCACCACGTGATGAACGGCCCAGCGGGGAAACACGTGCTCATGGCTACCGTGTTGATCAACGCAGCCCATCCAAACGGGTCCATTGTGCCATTACGTATCCTTCTAGATAGCGCAAGCGAGGCGCACTTTATCACACATTCGGCGTGTAATCGGCTAGGCATGAAACGCGACCGAACTTCGGAGATAATTACGGGATTAAGCGGGACCGAGAGCGTCGTGAGTCAATGTTGCGAGGTTATCATACGGTCGAGATATTCTAACGTTACCGCAAATGTCCGCAGTTTTATCGTGCCGAAAATTACTAAAATGTTACCGTCAGTGGATATAGATTATAAAGAGTTCAAGATTCCGTCGAACATCAAGCTCGCGGATCCAGAGTTCCACAAACAAGGTTCGATTGATATGCTCATCGGAGCAGAGTTCTTTTTTGATTGGCTAGAAACGGGGAAAATCGAGCTCGGTAGTAATTATCCGGTATTACAAAACACGAGATTTGGATGGATAGTTGCCGGGACATTTCCACGCGCACCAATCGCGTCGCTAACATGCCATCGCGATGCAATTACTACGTTAACTTGTTCGTTGGAACACTGCGAGACACTAAATCAAAACATGAGTAGATTTTGGGAACTCGAGAATTACGGCTCTAATGCGATTTCACTTAGATCGGGGGAAGCTCGAGAGAGTGATGAGTTTTTCGATAAAACAACCACACGCACCGACGAGGGACGATTTATAGTACGACTTCCGTTTGTCGAGAATCCGAAAACGCTAGGCGAATCTAGAGAGATAGCGTACAAACGTTTAATGCAATTAGAGCGGCGTTTCAAGAATGACGAGATATTGCATGATAGATATGTAGAGTTTATGCGTGACTATCTTGCGACCGGACATATGTCACCGGTAACCGAATCGAATCAAGACTACGAGCTTCGGGTAGTTTATTTACCGCATCATGGCGTGATCAAAGAGGAGAGCACAAGTACGAAACTGCGTGTCGTATTCGATGCGTCAAACAAGACAAGTTCTGGGAAATCGCTCAATGATATTCTCCGTGTAGGACCTACGAAACAATGTAGTTTAGTTGTAATTGTTAGTCGATTTCGGTTTTTCCTAGTCGCAATAACCGGAGATATTCGACAAATGTACCGACAGATGCTCGTGCACCCGGACGATCGAGATTGTCAGCGGATTAATATCCATAATTGGAGATTTACTCCAGATGAACCGGTTCAAGAATTTCGCCTAAATACGGTTACATATGGCAAAGCGAGTTCACCTTATTTAGCGGTAAATTGTACTTTTAAGTTAGCAGAGGAGGCCAAACGCAAGTATCCAATGGCAGCGCTAATGTTGTTCAAGCAAACATACATGGATAACACCTTGAAAGGTGCGAACAGCGTCGAGGAAGCCGCGTTGCTGCAGGAGCAGCTCACCGAGATATTGCGGTCCGGAGGATTTGAAACCCATAAATGGTGCTCCAGCCGCGCAGAAGCTCTAGAGAAGGTGCCTCCACATTTGAGAGAGGATACCCACAATGTTAATATCGACGCTAACGACACGATAAATATGCTTGGGATCAAATGAAACCCCAACAACGACCAAATTCAATTCTTCGTGCACGAGATGGAATCAGCGAGGACTAAGAGATTTTGTCAGCAATCAGCAAGTTGTTTGACCCACTCGGTCTCATAGGACCTGTATTAACGTCAGCGAAGCTTATCATGCAGAAGACTTGGCGAGTTAAATGCAACTGGGACGAACCTCTGCCAGATCCGCTAGCGGAGAGGTGGGAACAGTTTCGAAGAGATCTAAATGCAGCCGAGGCACTCAGCATCCCGAGAAGAGTTATTCCAAGCGAAACAACAGCAAAAATATATTTACAAGGATTCTGCGATGCATCCGAGGGGGCGTATGGAGCGTGCATATATGTCCCAGCCGTAAATAAAAACGATGTAATTACTTCTAGATTGTTGTGCTCCAAGTCGCGAGTGGCACCAATTAAGCCAATGTCTATAGCCAGAATGGAGCTGTGCGGTGCAGTCTTGCTAGCTCGTTTGATGATTGACACTCAAGAGAATTTGAGAGTGCCCATTGACGGTATGTACGCATGGTCGGATTCTAAGGTAGTATTATGGTGGATTCGAGGTGACGTAACGCGATGGAAACCCTTCGTGGCAAATAGAGTAAATGATATAGTCGAGTTATTGCCAGCCAAACATTGGAACTACGTTAAGGGGACAGAAAATCCCGCTGATATAATCTCACGAGGTGCTACTCTTCGTCAACTCAGGGACTCCGAGCTGTGGTGGTCCGGTCCGAAGTGGTTGCGAGAAGATCTGTCATCGACGTGCGGAGGTCTTCCAGATTTCGATCCGCCAGAGATTGCTGAGGAAATACGAGTAGAAGAGCGAAAGAATGCAAATGTCTGTGCTATGACTAGTAGCGAAGATTCGATAATTCAAGGGTTGATCGACAAACTCTCATCATTAACTATGATCGAACGCGTGTTGGCGTACTGTTTGCGCTACATATTTAATCTCCAAAAGAAACCGGGCGAACGAGATTTGTCAAGATTGTCGGTTTCCGAGTTGCAGACGGAACATTATGGTCTCGTTCGGCACGTGCAAGCTACCAAGTTCGCCGACGAGATCACGGATATAAAGAAGAATCGTGAATTGCGAGCAAGCAGCAAGATTCTACAGTTACTACCATTCCTGGACGAGAAGGGAGTTCTCAGGGCGGTCGACTCCAGTATTCGTCATGGCCGTTCAATCGAAGGCATTCCATAATTTTGCCGTCTGGAGATCGATTCTCAAAATTATTGTTCGAGAGAGAGCATCGTCGTTTGTTACACGCTGGTCAACAACTCTTGTTGTCTTCTATAAAGGAGCGATATTGGCCACTCAGGGGGCGCAATTTGGCGAGACAAGTTTGCCACGAGTGCATTCGTTGTGCAAGAATTAATCCACGAAGGATATCTCAAGTAATGGGACCCTTGCCGAGCGAGCGAGTACGTCCCAGCCGAGCATTCACAGTCACCGGCGTCGATTTCGCCGGCCCCATAACAACGCTTGTCAACAAGGGTCGAGGATGGAAGACAAACAAATCCTACATTGCTCTGTTCATTTGCTTCGCGACGAAGGCAATTCACTTGGAGGTTACGAGCAAGCTTACAACCGCGGCATTTCTAGCAACACTCCGTCGGTTTATTGGTAGGAGAGGACGTCCACAGAAACTCTACAGCGATAACGCAACGAATTTTGTTGGCACCAATCGAGAGTTGAAGGAGGTATACCAGTTTGCTCAGGTTCAAGCTGAGGGAATTGGTGAGGTTGTGACCGGACGGAAGGTCGGTAATGCCACGACTTGATATTTTAACGAATTATTCACGGTCGCCGCTCGGTTTTCTCTGTGCCCACCGAGAAAGATATTAATAAGCATGCCACTGACCCTTTCGATGCCCTTGCTATTCCCCTTTCTGTTTCAGGTTCTCTTGATGGATCGCTGCTGGACTGCCGCTGGACCGTCGCACAGTGGGGCGACCGGCCCGAATCTCGGACAACGCATTGTACCGACTAGAAGCGCTGAGCTAAAAAAAGACTGTATACTGATTTAAATCATTTTAAATGTTGCAACATAAGTTAATGTAATACAAAAGTAATTCACGGGTATAATTAATATTTTTAGTATGTTTAAAAAAAATATGTTGTACATTAACAATAAAATATATTAGATTTACGTTAGACTCATATTAGATTCGGTAATTATGTTGAGTTTATATAATTATTATTAATTTTATATCAGAATAATAGCTACTTATTACTTTTTAGAACAGAACGATTTGATATAATAAAATTAATTGGAATATGCATTTAAAAATATTTTATTTGAATTTTGCGTTAATTTACATCGTTTTGCGCGTACACTTGGCGCGAGACACTACATACCGTGTTTCTTGATTCGAAAAATTAGTTTGTTGAAATATTAAAATAAGTCACTATATTATTCATTTTCTTCTGTTATATCGCAGCTAAGTAAGTTCTTCACTTCCTCTGATAGTTTTTTTTTATTCTTTACTTTCATAAATCCTTGTAGACTTGATATTAGAGGATCGGAAGCGATTAATAAAGTGTTTAATATATCTTTATTAGTGAGTAGACGAGACATTTTTCTTGAATGTCGTTCTCGATACATCTTAAATTTTTTATTATTCGCCTCTTGGGCTTCTTCGGATAATTGACCGATCGGGAGAATGGCATACCTACCTAATAAATTCAGCACCATGAATCAAAATTTTATGCACCGTAATTGGCATATAGTACCAATTATATAGGTGTACATACAGCTCCGCAGTTTCTTTGGCATAAGCCGAAAAATTTATTATATTTATTTTTTCCCCGGATGCGATTGCCTGTAATATCACTGCAAAGCGGCGAATTAAATTTTCGTCTAATCCAGTTATCTCTGCGGTTAGAGCTGGATTGTCAAAAAATCTCCTGGCAGTATTGCCATCATTGGTAGTTCCCGTTCCCTGTTTTACTAGATCAATTATTAGTCCTAATTTTATTTTAAATTTATTTTGTATTAAAAACTTGTTATTCTTTTTAAACTGAATCTGCTCCTGGGTTACTGTTTTCCATTTCTTAAAAGGGAGATTATAACTAATATGTAATAAACATTCCATGCACCGTATTCGCGCATGAAGTGGCGATATACCAAACTTTAAATTTTCGTTCTTTGTGGAAATGGAATAAACTTTTTGCAGATTATTAGTGTCTTTCGATGTAATTTTGCAAATATAACATCGCATTGCTGATGTAGTATCCGTCACTGCATTGCAGACTTTTCCGTCTACCATTGTCATAACCATTGTGTGGTTGACTGTTATTCCGTTATCACATTTCGAAGGAATAATAGATCTTATTTGTGACTCTATTTCTTCCACTTCTTCTTTAATAACTTCTGTCGTTTCCCGTTTAAATTCAAATTTAATTGGTCTACAGAATCGGGTTGAAGATGACCGTTCATTGTGCCATATAACTATATCTGAATCAACGACTCGTAATTCAATCGGCACAAGATTTGACATAAAAATGCTAGAGTCATTATTTGAATCGTCCAAACTTTCATACCTCTGCTTATATGTAGATTGGCCGGAAGCTCCATCCAAGCCCCATTTGCAGAACAAATCATAATGATTGTATTCAGATGTACGATTGCCCAACATCAAAATTAATCTTTTTGCTGTGTGATTTAGTAAACTTTGTAGCTGAATTTTTGCACCTTTCTCTGTAATTGTTATAGCATGTGGATCATCATTTGGGTAACAATCTTTCTTAGCTTTTTGAATTTGAAAGTAACTCGGAAAGCGATCTATTGCCGTCGCTCGAATCTGATTATACTGATGCCTGGTTAAGTGACTCGATATGAAAAGATTTAAAGCCTTTTCTTTAGATAAAAGTTTACTCGATTCACAAAAATTGGCGCAAAAATTTTTAATTTTTTCAATGTTTTGTCTATTATGCATCATATACTCTATTATTGCCTTTGTGTCAGTAGATTGTAACATTTTTTCAATAGCGAACAAAAGTACGTTGGGTGAAGCACGGAGTTCTTGTGTCTTCCTCCTTTTATGCCGATCTGAATATTCGTCAAATGATTTGCTTTGTCTTTTAATTGGAGCAAGCGTACATGTAACGGATGAGGATGAGAGAATTTCATTCAATATAGCTTGTGGATATTGAAATTCTTTTTGTAACCAAGCACTATTTCTGCTAAGAAACACCTGCTCGGTATAATTAGCAGCTATTCGTTTTGATTTCAAATGGTAACAAAACTTTCTTAAACTTTCAGCTAACTGAATTTTCGCAGCATCCGAAAACGATATTTTAAGATTATCCAATATCTTCTCGGTAAGGAATTTACAATCAAATATTTTGGCAGAACACATTATTGCATATAGATCGCCGTTTTTCTTTATATTATCCATAATGAAAAAAAAATAAGTAAAGATTTCCAATAATGCAATAAAATTTGGTGAAAAAGAACTGTTGATAGTTCTGAAAAAAACTTTTCATAGCACTGAAAAGTGCTGTTGATAGCTTGGAATGTACACAAAGTCAACTGAACGCGCACAGTTATAAAAAACAATGGTAGGCGAGCGTTGTGGGAGAGAGGCCAAATTCCGCTCGCTATCGCCTCGCTTTCTTTATATAGCTTACAGTGTAGTCGAGAGTGGGGATGAGATCGTCGCGCGTCGCTCTGTTCTTGCCTGGAGCGCATATTGCACACTAGCAGCATTATTAGAAAAATGACAATAAAAATAGTTCTGGGTCAAACTGGGTCGAGATTTTTTCAGGACTGTATAGTACAATAGTCAACCTTCATTTTGGCGTTAAACATTTTTCGGGCATTTTTGGGCAAAAAACTTTACACTAGTTTTAAGATGAGCTATATGTAAAACGAACAGCTTATGCTTTAAACACACGTCAATTAATACAGATGATAAATTTTGATATTTTAACATGAGTATCATTAATTAAGACCTTCTAAACAATAATAAATACGCAAAAAAAAATTAAAGGCATAGATTAATAAATAATAATGCGCGGAAACCGGTAAAAAAAACAGTGCTATTACACAGATACTCAAAAGTTCTAACTTTGGACGCAGCTTACAGATAATTATTATTCATTTTAAAAAAATGAAAAACGCCATAACACGCGAAATATATTCAAAAATAATATTTCATGGCTTTGAAGCTAATTTCCAAATTTCGCATTTTTACCCAAATGTCCGAGATCCGGGCCGGTCGCCCCACTGTGCGTCGTGGGACTGCCGCTGTGCACCGCGGGACTGCCTCTGGACTTTAGCTGGACCGCCACCGGATCACCGTTTGAACGCCGACAGGTAAGATGGGTAGATATTTCGGGATCAGGATCGTCGTGCCGGAACTCTCAATAACTATGCACTCGAGTCGTTTCGGGTAAAATAAGATTTATTTTCCTCTATCTCTCGATACAAGTTAATTTCCGCACGCGTAACCGCACTAGGCGAATAACACTGCTTCTACGTTCGCGATAATACTTAATACTACGCGTTGTCTCAACGTATTCAATTGTATAGCGGATTCGCTCCGTACGCGGGATTCTCGTTTGTTCGCAGACCGGCCGATACACGCGTCCGCACTGTACCATGTCTGGCGAGAGACTCCTCGATTGCTCGCCCTTCCTCGCGGTCGTTCTCGCTCGCTATCACGCATTCGCCATGTGTTATCACATGTTCCTATTGTGCGCGCTTTGTGTTCGCGGGCATGTTCGCTCGCCGTTCGTCGCAAACAAGTTTTTGCCTAACTTTCTCTTTCTTCTGAAAAGTTTCCATATATACTGGGTGTCCCGGTCGCTATCGCTGTTGTCTTACGGGTATACGTATTCGTTAGCATTAATTTTACGCTCGCGTTAACTAACTCTAACAATTTATTGCAACGTGGCGTCTTCCAAGCATCGCTAGCTTAGAAGGCCTCACGTTATTGCGGGGTTTTCCCCGCTGCCGCAGTGCCACACGCTCGTGCTGTACCCTCTCACCTTTTGGAAAATTAGATAGCATAAATATGCCGTTTTTACATTACGGGTGTGACGGGCGTGTGCCGCTGTGCTTACATTTCAATTTTCGTGTCGATCGGATGGATCGTTCGCTAAGTAGCTTCGCGTGGCTTGGAGGATGCTTTTAACCTTGGATTCGCTCTCCCCTGGTCTCGTGTATCTCAATTGTGTTTTCACTTTCGCGATACGCTTACTACCTCGCTAGTTCGCGGGGCGTTAGCCTGGCGTCGTAGCTGATCTGTTGGCAGTGTTCATTTTGTTCCCCTGAACGGTGAATTTACCTTTGTGCATCGTCTACCTTACACGGTTCGCTACTTATCGGGGCGTTGGTCGTACGTCGACGCCGACCTTATAGGGTTGTTCGCTGTGACCCGGTACACCCATTTCTGGAGTTCGTTCCAGGGGAAGGCCTCCGGTTTCTTACTTTCTGGGGCGTTGGTCGTACGACGTCGACCTTGATATCTTTGTGTTCCCCCGGTGACATCGAACGTGCCTACAGTCTTTGCGTTCGCATATCCCGCACCACTCGCTATTTCCGTGGGCAATGACTCTACGTGAGCGGCGCCTCGGTATTCGTGTCCTATGGACTCGCCCGAAGCCGATAATGCCCTCGGTTGTCGCGTGGGATTTCCCGTTCTCTAGTTCGCGGGGCAATGGTCCGCCGTTGACGGGAATGTGCGCGTTAACTTCGGCGTGACTTCTCGAAGCCATTGGTACCGTTTGTCCTCGTAGGAGATGCTGGGTTCGCTACTTCGTAAACCTGGTGCTCTATCGATATGGGGATTTCGCTAACCTGTGTACCAGGTTTCCCGGAGTCGATTCGCGTCGAGTACCCTTTACTTTCGCGTTTATCTCCATGGTTAAGTCGTGCTTCCGTAGCACCACTGTTGGCACCCCCTTCTCCATCCGCGCCATCTTGGACAAGATAGCCACCGGTATCGGCAATGGCGGCTCAATGCCGGTGATGACTGGGCCCCGCCCAGCCATCGGCTGCAAGGTGCTGTCCAACGAGAACATCGAATGGAAGTTTATACCCCCCTCTTCGCCACACATGGGAGGACTTTGGGAAGCAGGGGTGAAAGCTTGCAAACACCACTTGAAACGAGTTATGGGAAGCGCTCTATTCACCTTCGAGGAGCTTTCAACTATACTGATTCAGATCAAAGCCTGTTTAAATTCGAGGCCGTTATCCCCGTTATCGTCGGATCCGACTGACCTGCAGCCTCTCACACCTGCACATTTTCTGGTGAGAGACTCGATGACTGGGCTTCCGGATACGGACGTGACGGATATTCAAATCAATAGATTAGACCGTTGGCATCTAGTACAGCGAGTTCAGCAGGATTTCTGGAAACGGTGGGCGACGGAGTACGTCGCTGATCTGCAAGTTCGACCTAAATGGAAGAGGGAGCAGGCAAACCTCAAGGTAGGAGATTTAGTAGTTCTTCGCGACGAGAACTTTCTTCCGTTGAAATGGAAACTCGGCCGCGTTATAGAGTTGCACCCGGGCTACGATGGTTTAGTGCGGGTGGTCACAATCCGAACTGAGAATGGACATTTCAA
Organism: Temnothorax nylanderi; assembly: GCF_030848795.1. Taxonomy (NCBI): domain Eukaryota; kingdom Metazoa; phylum Arthropoda; class Insecta; order Hymenoptera; family Formicidae; genus Temnothorax; species Temnothorax nylanderi. The sequence continues at coordinate 17,765 of NW_027249575.1, read as the reverse complement.
GCGTGCGATAGCTAAGGTGTGCAAATTGCCTGTATCTTCAAATAGCGATGAAGAAATTAGCGTGCCTAATTTGGTGGGCGACATGTCTGAAGCGAGTTAGTTAGTTTGAACGGCGCGCGCGATTTAGTCCCTAGATCCGGGTCGATGCGGTGGCGCAATAGAGTAAGCGGTGGCGAGACCGATAGAGTGAGCGTGGTTGCAGGTGGTGCTACTCGCGTCTGGTAACGCGCTGCAACGCGCGCGATATTGGCCCGGTTTCACCAACGTGATTTAATCTAATCGGTCGATTAACTGTCAGAGTTGCCAACTGCTGAACATAATAAAACTGATTTTTGGTATTTATTTAGAATACGGGCCTGAACGCAAATATAGATAAAATTATGTTCAATCGACGCGTTTTTGCACGAAATGAAAGAATCTTGTAGATAAACGCGGCGGTCTGCCTCGCGAAGCGAGATATTAATCGTTAAAGTTGACGACTATTCGGGTTAGAAAATCTGACATATCGAAGAAATGCAGCGATACGAGCATCCGCTTTGGCCACTTGCGCATGCGCTGTGGCCACAATCACGTAATTTTAAAGAAATGAAGCGCGCCAATGTATCCTATTACGTACTCATAGCTGTCAGATTTGACAAAAATTATTTAACATGTTATTGTTTGATTTTATCCAACTAATGGCAAAGAAAGAAGATTTAGTGGATTACCTGATCCAACACGGTGTGTTGCCATCGGAAATTAATTGTGAGAAGTGTGGTGAAAAATTAATCATCAACAAAGAGACATTGCTGTTTTGATGTCGAAAAACGGTTCCCATAGCATCGTCACAAAAAAAGAAACGTGTCTCCAAACAATGCGATTACAAAAAAAGTGCCAAAGTAGGCACTTGGTTTGAAAATAGCAATTTGGAACTCGCTACAATCTGCAAAATTATAGCGAGTTTCCTTATGCTACGCCCTCCTCGACAGGAAGACCTCGAAGAAGAGCTTGGGATTTCTTCCAGCACGGTTGTCGACTGGTTCAGTTTTTGCCGTGAGGTAATATTTTAATATTGTGCACTAACTATATATATATATATAACGAAAATCACAACTTCTATAAAGCAGGGCATACACACGTGTGTGTGCCCTGCTTTAACGAAAATCACAACTTCTATAAAGCAGGGCACACACACGTGTATGTGCCCTGCTTTAACGAAAATCACAACTTCTATTTCGCTGCGCGTGCGGCCACGGAGCATGTGCATGTGGCCGCGGGGCATGTTCAGTGTATACATATATCAATATATTATTTTTTTTTAATATTTACAGGTCTGTGCATACTGGGCCGATAAGTGTAGTGCGAAACTTGGAGGTCCAGGACGCACTGTTGAAATCGACGAGGCAGAAATTGGCCATCGGAAATACAACCGTGGTCGTCTCTTGAAAGGCAATTGGATATTTGGAGGATACGAGCGAGAGTCGAAAAAGATATTTATTGTGCCAGTAGAAGATCGAACGGAGGAAACACTCCTGGCATGCATTAAGGAGTGGATCATGCCAGGAACGACAAATCTTTCAGATTGTTGGAAGTCCTATAATTGTCTTAACAGTGAGGGCTTCCAACATCTGACAGTCAATCATACGTACAACTTCGTCGATCCAGATACTGGTAAATAACGCTACGTAATTATAGTTACAATAAAAAAAATGCAAAAAAGAGTCTAGACGTACGCTTTTATATATTTTTTTACAGGCGCCCATACTCAGCACATTGAGCGTGTTTGGAGAGAAGTTCGAGCAAATATTCCAAAATATGGAACTCGATCGTACCATGTCGAGGGATATTTATTCAAATTTCTATTCAAACACGCTCATCCTAGGGCTGAGAGGCTAGACAACTTTTTTGACGTCATCGCTCAGATGTATCCTCCATTGTCCACTGTCGAGGCCGAGCAATCCCAATAAACGACATTTGGAGACACGTTTCAATATCGAAACAAGACTTTGTCCACACTTCTCACAATTATATATTAATTAAAATACACCGCGTTATAGATAACAAAAGCCTAATATATTTTTATATTTATTGAATTAATAGCATGTGTTTTGCATATATATTATACATTCTATATATTTGTTATTATAATAAATAATGTATTTCACGTTAATTATTTTGTAGTACTTTAAGAAAAGACGGACCCACAACCTCATTGATAAAATTATTTGAATAAAGGAAAGCGCAGTGACGCGCTTTAAACAGTTAAATACTTTTAAAGCGCGTCATCTAACCTATGTAGGTTAGTGACGCGCTTTAAAAGTATTTAAGTGTTTAAAGCGCCTCACTAACTTACATAGGTTAGATGACGCGCTTTAAAAGTATTTAACTGTTTAAAGCGCGTCACTAACCTACATAGGTTAGATGACGCGCTGTAAAAGTATTTAACTGTTTAAAGAGCATCACTAACCTATGTAGGTTATTGACGCGCTTTAAATAGTTAAATACAAAATATCTGCTTTAATGAAAATCACAACTTCAAAATAATACATTCAATTTTAATTATTTATTGGATTCATATTAATCTAACATTTCTCTATGGAAAACGCTGTAACTGTACACATGGCTGCGTCGGATTTGTCCCATATGCTACAAAGAATAAAAGAAGTAAAACGTGTGCAAGTAGAAACTTGCACATTGCTTCCTCATAGTTTTAAAGTGTGCAAGTGGAAACTTGTCTTCGCTCACAAAGCTCCTCTATGAGGAAGCTTGTATTTTATTCAATGTATAATTATTAGTATTTATTTGTTTTGGCTTCCTCATAGAGGAAGCTTTGTGAGCGAACTTGACTGTTTTTTTAACAGAAATTTTAAAGAATTATTGATTAATTAACCAAATTTTTTTAAAAATGTCCGTGGTTGCTCTAACTTCTGCAAATATTGAGATATCGGGTTGTTTTTTTTTTTAATCGATAAAGTATCGTTTAAAGAAGGTTGGTATTGAATTTGGCAATAATCGGTAAAAAGGTTTTTTTAAAAAGTTTTTGAATTTTTTTAAAAATGTCCGTGGTTGCTCTAACTTTTTTAGGAAATTTTGAGATTGCTCGCTCGCATCTTTGTACAGCGACCGTTCAAGAAAAACAACTCGAAAAAGAGATTGAATTTTGAATGTGAGAAGCCGATTAGCTTGAAATTTGGTTTGGGCTCAGAGTTCGAGCCGAACATATAGGGGAGACCGGGGCCTAACCGTCGCCGGGGTTGAACCGTCAAATCAAATATCTCGGAACCTGTATATTGTGCGAACTCGCTATTAACATTGTAAACGCTGCTTATGGTACCCATGTGACCAACGGAGTTTCGGCAGGTTACCTGCCGTGTTATGATTTTTACGAGGGCAAATGTGTTTTCGGAAGGTGAAAGTTACATTTTCTACGCGTGGAAATTTTGTAATATCTGCAATAATATTTGCTCTCCAAATCTCGAAGTACGTAATTATAAAGAGTAATGCATGCTGAACACGAATCCAGTGTAGTTTTTTCATTATCGTTGATGTCTAATATTTCGTGGGCGATCAAACCTGAAACTTGTGTTTGGGGTTAATCCGTTAGTAAGCAGTCCGGGTGCATTTCCAAGGCATTTCCGGGCATTTCCAGGCTCACTGCATATGGAATATGGATGAGACGGGAATTACAACCGTTCAGACACCGAATAGAGTCATCGGATGTCGAGGAGTGAAACAAGTCGGGCGAGTGACTTCTGCGGAAAGAGGAACCCTCGTAACTATTTTTTAATAATGTTTCGCATAAAAATTTTAAATAAATTTTTATATTTTTCTTTTAAAAAACAATTATTAAGATGTATCCTATCATTTTTCAGGATTAGATGTACGTATATGTATTGAAAATGCAGTGTGACGGTTAAACCCCGGCACTTTTGAGATTTCAATTTTTCCACCGTTGTCGTTTTTGCTCTATACCGGTTAAACAAAGCGACGTAGATAAAAATTTCCTATATAAATTTTGTAGCTAAAGGTTCACTCTTTACAGTGGTATACCTCATTTAACTAAAATTATTTATTTTCTTATTAAAAATCGGCACCGAAAAAAAACTGACGGTTAGGCCCCGGTCTCCCCTACTCATAAATGTCACCAAGTTTCAAGCTAATCGGCTTCTCACTTTCAAAATTCAATCTCTTTTTCGAGTTGTTTTTCTTGTAAGGCGTCAGATTCTAGGGCGGCGCGAGCTGCCCTAGATATAGAGGTCGATGTTGAATCTTAATAATACGAAAATATACCGACGATGCGCCGCGTAGCGGACGCGAGTCGAACCCTCTCGCAGAGCGAGCCCGCGTTGCCGCTCGCGCCGCACAATCGTGGACGACGGAAGACCCGAGAATAATTATTATTATTCTGGGGTAAATATTAAATTTTTTTTAATTTTTTTTCCTGGAATAAATTTTGTACATCCTGTTGAATTTGGCAATGATTGGTGAATGGATTTTGTAAATTTTAATTATTATATACTTTTCTGAAAATTTAATTGTTTCAAACTCTTAATTAAATTATAATTTTTTAAAATACTGCTGTTTGTATGTTTTTATGTTTTTAAACAATATTTAAACAATATTTAAACAATATTGAAATTATATAATTAGTTTTACGGAGTGTGTACTAAGACTGTCCACTCCAACCCTCCTCCTTTCTCAGGCCGGGCTTGGGACCGTCCAAGGCGGAGTTAAAAAAAATATAAAAAAATATAAACCAAAAATTATAAATAGAAAATTTAAAACTATAATTTGAAAGTATCGCAGTTTTAGCTGATTTCCTAAATTTTTGAAATTTCTGCATTAATTTTTGAAAAATATTTCTGAAAATTTAATCTAATACTTTAATAACAATATTTTAAAAAATATGTTGCAATAGAATTATCTGTATGTTTTTTTTATTAAAAATATTAAACTCTACTGTACTTTCCTTTCTTCTGTGACGGCCACAATGCCTGCTCGAAAAATTCACATGGTCACCCATCCATAGTAATCCATAGTAATCATCCTTAGGTTTGCTTTACCTCGTTCAAACTGTGCTTTTGTTATTTGATTTTCTAGGCGAACTGGTCAATGTAGAATCTCCAAATTGTTTAATATTTCAATGCTTATCTTTTAATTTTTCCTTTTATACTGATTTATTTATTTTTATATACTTATTTGCGTTTTTGTTATTTGATTTTTTATGCGAACTAAATGTAGGTTCTCTAAATTGTTCAATATTTTAATGTTTATCTTACAATATTTCTTTTTATACTTATTTACCTATTTTTATACTTATTTAATTTTTTACTTATTTATATATTTCTAAACTTATTAATTTAGGCAACATTTTTATAATTTTACGCAATGTTTAGTATATATCACATCGTTATAATTTTTAATTATTATTCTTCCGGAAATGGCAATAATTCTTTTTCTTCAATAATTCTCAGACAATGTCTACGCATCTCTTGCATATTTATTGAATATTTTTAGTAGATGGATTTTCTCCTCTTGCTATTGTTATAGCAAATGCTGCTGCAAATATGCCACACGATGCTAAGTCTGGTTGCTTTGTAACTTTTTCGAATATGACATTGTTTGGACTTAAATTAGGATATCGCTTTTTTATGTATTTTTGTTCACATAATGACAGATTATTATAAGAGTGTGTTGCAAAGTACAAACTATCATATATATGAAGTTTGTCTCCATCATAATAAATACAGTGCCAATGGTTGCCAGCTTGATTACCTCCAACAATCTGAACATCCGGCATAAAGATCGAATCAACCCAATGTAAACTATTAATAAAGAGTACATCTACACGCTGAAATTGAGTTTTATTCTCTATTATCTTCATAATTTCGTTTAAAGGTCTATCATCTAGCCACGAATTTTCTTCTAATATGTTCTCTTCTAGAGTTTGTGGTGGTTGGTAAATCTCTATACATTCTTTGTTATTGTTTGTAAATGTATCATTAGTATGACCAGACGTTATGTTATTTAGGTATTTCTCTGAATTATTTTTGTTCTTGTTATTAAAAATATCTTCTCTGAATACTTCAAATACGTTTGATTTTGATATTTTGTTCTGCTTATTTAATCCAATAAAAATAGGTTTATGATCTGAGAAATAAGTTTCGTATACTCCAACACTATAATTTAATATTCCCTCTGATATAAATATTACATCTATCTGCGTATTGAAGTTTGTAGTTGATACTTGTGTGCCAATTGCACGTTTAAAGTGTAATTTATTTAAATGTTTTTCCAAAAATCCTCCTTCATTATATGAGTCATAATTGAAGTCACCTATTATAATTCTTTCATTACTTACTGACTTGCTTAAAATATTATTTAGTTCATGCACAAACATAGTTCTAGGTGCTGATGGAGACTTATAACCAATAATGATTTCCACCTCATTTATGGTTATACGTATCAAGTCTATATGACGGTATTGTCCATTTATAATTTCATCTTTTTGTATGTGATCATCTATAAATGCGTTCAATTCTTTTCTGATAAAACATATTATTCCTTTTGGTAAACGTTTATCATAATTATCTGTTCGGAATAAAATATTAAATCCTTCAAATGTCAAATCATCTGTTGTGATTGTTTGTGATTCTGCAAAAACTAATAAATCGGCTTGTTTATACCATTTATCACAAGATATATTCATTAGATTTTTATTTAGAGATCGTACGTTCTAGTATATAATTTTCATTCGATTTCCTTCTATTACTTTTGAATATGATAATTTAAGATACTTCTCTTCTCTTAGTCGTTTTATTTCTAACTCCAAAGAATTATTTGTGGATGTTTTTTTTAGAGGTGTGAAACTTCCAAGAATGTATAAATCCGATAATTTTGTCACTCTACTCAATGCTACGTATAGCATTGGCCTTGTCATACGACAATTATTTCGTAAATCTATACATACTTTTTCGTAAGTTTGACCTTGGCTTTTATGTATTGTCAAAGCTTCGGCGGGCGTGATGGGAAATTGTTGTCTTACGATTTGATACCCCTTTCTTTCATTAATGTTTAATACGACAGAATGTGATGATATAGGAACCAAACACTTTTCCATAGAATTTTCATTAATATACTTTACGTATGGTCTCCGCTGTTCCATACAAATTCTATTATTATTGAAATCTAGCCATATTTTAATTGGTTCTTCTGTACCTTGTTTAAACGTTATGTTTTTCAATATGCCACAAGCTCCGTTAACTAGGCCATCTTCAACATCTATATTAGTAACTATCATGTATTTAATACCTACTTTTAATACTACTTTGTAAGCTAAGCCACCACATTCTGTTCTTTTTTTTTTTTAACGACGTTAGTAATTTATTTCTCAATTTACTGCTAACTTTTCCTAAAACTGTGTCTTTGGCTATACATTCATAAGCTGTACCATCTTTTAAATTAATTTTTAATTGATTAAAACTATCTACTGAACGATTATCAGCATATAATCTGATTGCATCTTTTGGAACATTTTTCTCTGACGTTTCTCTGGATTTAATTAGCGCAATATTATTTTCAGACATTGTTCCTCTCGCAAGATTGTTAAGAGTTTCAATAAATGTTTTATCTTCTTTTTGTCTCATTATTTCTGTCAACTCAAAATAATCAAATTCATTCCATAGAACATTTCCTGAAAATAAGCTTAACATGCACGATTTTGGGCATAAATATATTGAAGTATCCATAACCGGTGGTAATTGGTAAAGATCACCGACCATTAGGACAGAAACTCCACCAAAACTTGTATTACGACCCATTATTTGTCTTAATCTTGTATCGATCCGACTAAACATCGTACTACCCACCATCGATATTTCATCTATAATTAATAATTTTAATTCCAATAGGTTTTCTCGAATAGTATTTGCCACGTCTGCTGACAGTTCTGGCATTTGTCCTCCATACTGTGCAATTGGTAATACCAAACCAGTGTGTAACGTTACGCCACCTATTAGAAATGCTGCTTTTCCTGATGGTGCGCATAATAATATTTTTAATGAATTGTTCTTTTCACCAGGTATATCCTCAAAATAATTCAATAATAGTTGATAAATCGCATTGATGACTGTGCTTTTTCCAACACCCGCCGATCCGCTAATGTATAGTTTAATTGGTAAATTATTAGTTTTGAAACAATGTAAAATATGGATTGCAATTTCTCTTTGTTTATCATTTAATTTTTGAAGTATATTCATCATTTCTTCTTTTGTGGCTTTAGGAGGACTACTTATTTTTCTTCTACTTTCCTTTGAACAATCCGCTACACCTGTTTGACCAAATATATCTATCTCTTGTTCTTTTGAGATTTTTGTTTTCATAAAAGATTCTTCCTCCTCATCTTCTATTTCTTGTTGATCTCTTTGTGCTTGAGTCAGTGCATTGTCAATTTCTGCATCACCTATCACTGAAAAATTTTTTCTATTTTTTTCAATTAAATGAATATTTTCTATATAAATTTTTTCACAATCTTTTGTCTCTACATCATCTATTTCGTTTTTCCAAGGCAAGAACAATAAAACCTGTTCTCTGAAATAATTATATCGATCTTCTTGCAATTTGTAACGACGAAATCTAATAATTTTATGTTCTTTCCGTTCTCTAATTTCTTTGTCTTCATCATAATCAGCATCGCTATCACTTTTGTGTGTAATCTTTTTTTCTTTACAATTAGATGCGTATTCGGCCAGACAAACATCTGAAAATTTATGAAAATTCCTATTCTCGTACTTTTCAATTATATTTTTGTAGTATATATCTGTTGAATCGTCACTTAGTTTTCTTAAATGTTTCTCATTTTTCAACATACGGACACGCTCTTTTTGTGGTACAGTATTAATATAAACCAAAGCTCTACTGCATAATGAAAGTGGTAGGCCAAGGACATGGTAAACGGCTTCTTGTGCAGACATAGTATTACCATTTATGAAAACGTTAGCGATCTTTCTAAACTTTTGTCTAATATTCAAATTTCCATTTTCCAAATCTTTTGCTGCTTCTCTTAGTAATCGTGACAGACCAGCATCGACTTTTGTAACGTAATTAATCATGTATGAAGCACAACTATATGGATCTAAAACAAATTGAATATCCATATTTGATTCAAGAAGAGTCAATATGGTTGTATTGTATGCATTTATCGCTACTTCGTTGCTTCGTCTTTTCAAGAATATCTTAATTCTTGTTAACGTGCTTCTAATTGTTTGAATATAATCCTTTTCCGTCATTTCTAATTGTTTTAACATGTCTTCAAAAGATACGATTATATTTTTTTCGAAAAATACTTTCATCAAATCTCTAATTTTTTTTCTATTGGTTTTATCGTTTTTATTCTCTTCATTTTCGGCTAATGGTTTGAGTATCATAGTTTCTTTCATAACAAATATTGGAATATCAAGAGACACGGTAGTGTCTCGCGCCAAGTACACGCGGAGCGAGACCGACCGTGACTCTTTTACGCGACGCGACGAGTTGCGAGTACTCGAGATGTTGAGATCTCGATAACGAGTGAACGGATCAAGTTCTAAGTAGGTTTGATCGATAGCTTGGGGTCGAATTAGGGGGGGGTGGTTTCTCTTATAATATTTCCGCTACGTGCCCTACGAGCGGAGATATTGCGACGCAAAGTCGAAATGTGAAAATTTATTTTTAAGATACGGAGATACGTCGTCGTCTCTCAATCAATATAACATATATATATCAGAAAATGTCACTTTCACTTTTTCGACACTGGCGGCTAGCGGCGTTAGTATCGCAGTGCAGTGCAGTGCAGACAGTGCGTTTAGCGCGCTGTCATCAGTCAGTTCATCAGTTAACCTATTCTCGAGAGACACGGTAGTACGCGCGGAGCGAGACCGACCGTGACTCTTTACGCGACGCGACGATTAATTCAAGGTAATTGTTTCATGTAATTATCCTATAATTATCTTATTCTATATATTACTGTTACTTATTTTACTGTTTATACTACTACGTTTACGTGAGTGTTTACATAGGTTAATAACCTATTATATTCATTTATATATTGACAGCAGAGAGCTGATACTGAGATCAAGGAGTCAAGGAGCCTGTTCACACGAGGCGTTTCTGCCGCGCGATTGTGGCCGCGCGTTAACGTTTGCACGAGCCGCACGCTGTCGCGAGGTAAGGTGCGACAACGCGCGTACGCGAAACGGCAGTAACACCGTAATCGTGCCGGCGATATACTCATGAAAATTGAATTGTTTCGTGCTTATCTGGAGATTTCGTATCCCTACATCGTATTACCACCGCTGCCGGAAAAGAAGGTTCTTTACGCTTGGCAGAAAGTGACGACTGACACGTTCGATCCCGACTTCGTTGATCGCAGAAGAGCTGGAGGAGGACTCGAGGTACGTTTCCGATTTGCAATTATAAAAGTATCGTGCGATGAATGTTGTACCCAATTATAACCTCAAATGAAGTTGTGCACGTTGCTAGTAACGCTGTCTGTAAAAATTTGCGTGAAAGATTATTGATGTAATATAAAAATAAATTACACAATATGTATGTTTATTGTATTAAATTTACATTGAATACGCGGCTTTTTTCAGCAATACGATCAGAAAAATATTAGAAGACGCGTATACGATGCTCTAAACGTGTTAATGGCGATGAATATCATTTCGAAAGAGAAAAAGGAAATCAGGTGGCTCGGTCTGCCCACTAATTCATTACAGGAATGTGTAGCATTAGAAAAAGATAAGAAGAAGAAGATTGAGAGAATCAAAGCTAAAACGCAGCAGTTGCATCAGCTAATCCTCTCTCACATTTTTTTCAAGAACTTGGTTGAACGTAATCGTTTAAATGAGAGTCTTCGCGGGCCACCGAAACTCAATTCTGCCATACAGCTGCCATTCCTCATTTTGTGAATACCAGTAAAAAGACTCATGGATTGCAGCATTTCAAATGACAAGTATGTCAAACAGAAAAAAAGATGAAAACAATAATCGATAAATATCACATGTAAATTTAAAGGAGTTATTAATCCGATTTTTTTGTTACAGATATATATATATATATATATATATATATGTATATGGATATTTAAATTTGAGTCCACTTGTTTCAAAGGATCGATCGTTGCAGTTAGCATCAGGCGATTTAGAGAAATTTATTCTAGTAACTATTCCTGGTCCAAGTACATCGATCGAGGATTTAGATATGAAATTGGAAGGTTTTCTTTATCGCCACCGTCTCAGTACTATTCGGAGGGAGAAGACGACGAGGAAGAAAGTGACCAAGATGATCAGGCTGATAGTGATCTTGACGCTAACTAGCATTCCGAATAACTTCAAAGGCCAGACTCAGGGTCGCATGTTTACTCTCCCTCCCCTCCCACCCCCTCTGGAGCTCCGCCCACCACCTCTTCCCTCTCATTGATTTATTATATATACATATAAAAACGTGCCTCATACTGTACAATATTTAACTGCAGTAATTTTACAATATTATTTCAATATATATTAATGATATTAATACACTTTAATAATAAGCATATTCAAAACTTGAGAATATCAATCCGCGATGTTAAGATACAGTTAAAGGACTTTGCTTCTAAATTTTTGGATACTCGCCACTATCATCAGCGATATGCCATTAATAATATCGTCGTTGTTGCCAACAATATCTTCGTCTTCACCCCGGTCGCCAGTTTTTAACATTATATCGAACAAGGATAAGAATTGATAATTATGATCAAGTAATAAAATGGTTTGATGCACTCGTGCGCGCGCGCATGCGAAATGATCGAAATAAATGAATGACTGAATGGGGTGCTATATTTTAGTTGTGCGTCATCATACAAGTTTATATGACTAGCGTCTATGTATTATAAATTATAATCTTACAATATATCATAATATTGTGCGTACGAAACATATTGACCAGTACTCATTTTCTTATGGCACGTTTATAATACCAATTGTCTGTAGTAAGCAGTAAAATGACGTACGTCGATAGATGCAGGCGCACATTTGACTCGAATTAAAAATACAAATAAATTGTAATAATGTTATAATATGAAGTTTGTAGTTTGTGGTTAATCTTTTGAAAGAGAGGAGAGGATGTGTATTATTATTGAATAACGATACTATGTAAGGGTTTGCAGTAATTTTTTTACATCTATTATATGTATAAACATGCTACATTTTTAATGGCTGCGTTTAACAGAAATAAATTATTTTAAAACTATTGCGTAACTAATTGATTATTGATTATCCTTGGTGTTTGTAAACAATCAAAAGTAATAGTATAATTGTGTCGATTATGGTAGGCATTATACCGAAATAAGATTTTGTCATATAAATATTTTAACTTGATATTGTTTTTCTGCTAAACGCACCTGATGACATACATGATGTCCGTTGATTATACATTGTACTCATGTTTCGCATGGGTTTACAAGAAGAAAATTTCTGCTTCGATGCTAAGTTAATTGCAATCTGTACAAAAGCACTGTGTAGTTAAACTTGTTAGTGCTGCTTTACTCCAAATCATCATCAAACTCTGAAAAGAAGCAATTATTTCAATAAACTAATCGTATATTCTGTTAACTTGGATTATTGTTTATGCAAAGTTATATACACGCAATATAGTTACGGAGTAGCGTTCACATTTATCGTACAGATAGACAATATTAACCTGGATGTATTTCAAATTGCATACTCTGCTAAACAATTCCTATATTTATCCTAACCGCTATTATCCTAACCGCTAGAAGGTTAACTAAAAATCTTAATTGTAATTTTGTACTTCTTACCATTTCATCTTACTTTGTTTGCTCGTTAACTTACTTATTTACTTAAAAAGTACTTAAAATTAATTTCTAGTAGGCGTAGATATATTTATGCATTAAACTCTTAAACACATGTTCGCTTTCGTACACCAATCAACGTCATCGTAGAAAAAAAAGTAGTAGTATTAATAGTAAATTACAGGCGAAAGAATCCATACTAATCGATTAAAAATTGGTTTATGGGCCTACACTCGACGAGCGATAATATATAGACGCGTGTAAACGAAAAAAAAATAAAGGAAAAACAAAACGTTTGCAGCCCTTTTTTCCCTGCCGGTCGATCGATTGTTCAACCATTTCCGAAAAGGCGATCGCTCCTCTCTTCGAAAAGGCACGAGAACTGACCGATCGCGAGGTTGGGTTGTAACGGTTGCGTCCAGTTCTTTGTTTTTGCTGTAACAGACAGAAATTTATTTTATATAATTACAAATTTATAAAAATTTTATGAACGGTGTTAGTATCAGTGTGGTGTGTGTGTGTGTGTGTGTGTGTGTGTTGTGTGTATGAGAGAGAGAGAGAGAGAGGAGAGAGAGAGAGAGAGAGAGAGGAGGAGAGAGAGAGAGAGAGAGAGAGAGGAGAGAGAGAGAGAGAGAGAGGAGAGAGAGAGAGAGAGAGAGAGAATCAGAATCAGAATCAGAATCATTATTTATTAGACGCTCTGGGACTACGTCCCCTAAAGCGTCAAAACTAAATTACAAAAAGAGTAACAAAATTAAATATAAGACATTCATGCATTCATACATAAGAACTACAAATGAAAATATAAGTATAGAAAGTACATAAAATATAAGTAAAGAAAGTACAGATATTATAAATGAGACGTGTTACCGAAGAACTTAGCGCATACAACTAAAAAGAAATAGCCATAACTGAAGGATGAATTACGAAAACTACAAGATAAAGGGTGGTTTACATAAGAATCTCAAGGAACGCTCAGATCTACCGACAGAAGTCTCAATCACCTAAAGATGAAAACAGGAATTCATATAGTTTGGTCTTGAATGAGCCGATACATGTCGCGTTGCGAATGTCAGAAGGGAGAGAATTCCACAGCTCGGCAGCGGAGAAACTGAAAGATCGCTTATAGAATTCAGTACGGCAGAGCGGAAGGTTTAGGGCATCATTCGGAGCTCTAGTATTGCGCTGCATGCTTTCATGCCTAAAAGTGAAATTGCTGTAGATAACTTCCGGTTTTTTCTTCTTGAGTACCGAGAATGTCAAGTTGCCCACGAAATACGACCGCCTAAGATCGATCTTGAGCCAGCCCAATCTGACAAAGTACGGAGTGATGTGTTCATCACGCTTTAAGCTGAAGATGAAGCGGACACTTCTGTTCAGAGCTCTCTGCAGACGCAGGTTATGCTGCCCTGTAATGTTAGTGAGAACCGTACAGCAGTAGTCAAATTGAGGAAGCATTAAGGCAGAGACAAGCTTCACCCGAAGTGGGACTGGGAGGAGTTGCCTGCAAAGTTTAAGCTGATAGAGAGCCGAATTCACTTTGGAGATCGTTTTAGTCGCCTGTCTTTCCCATGAGAGAGCGCTGTTGATTGTGACACCCAAGTACTCCACCGAATCCGAGAAAGGGATCGCGGATTCTCCAACACGAACCTGAGGCACAGAGTCCAGATCGATGCTCCTTACAAAGCGCAGAGAGAGAGAGAGAGAGAGGAGAGAGAGAGAGAGAGAGAGAGGAGAGCGAGAGGAGAGAGAGGAGAGAGAGAGGAGAGAGAGAGAGAGAGGGAGAGAGAGATGAGAGAGAGAGAGAGAGAAAGGGGAGAGGGGGGAGAGAAAGAGAGACAGAAAAAAAGGATCAGTTGTATTTTTGTATAAACGTTGCAATCGTTATCAAAAGCGTGTTATCGATTACAAGAATCATTTTCTCGAAATTTAGGTCTTATCGCGACTTGTGTGCCTTTCCCAAATTCTATTCGTCCAATATTCGGATCGAATCTGATATCGATGCTCGTGCGCGATCGATCGATCGATATCTCGGACACGCACGAAAACAGCCGAGGCGCGTTTAAATCACGCTTCGATCCGCTGCATTCCATCACTCCCGCCCGTGGTGCTCGTTTTCTAATCTCGCCGAAAGCGCGGCGATTGAAAGACGGCGAACCGCACAGATAGGGTGGAGACGCGGTCGTGCCGCGGGTAACGCGCGTGATATTTCCGAAATAGCCGTGGACGGCGGCCGCCACGCCGCGCCGCGCCGCGCCGGTGAGAGAGCGACGCGAAGGGAAGGCACAAACCCCCTGGTGGCGTGTGCGGTTGTGACGTGTTGCGAGCGCGCCGGGTTGTGCGTGTTCGCGCCTGACTTCAGGCGGAACGGCGCGCATCGGCAGGCGCGGTGACTCGCGGCGTCACGTCGACGGTTTCCGGTCCTAACGGTGTTCGAGACCTTCACATCGATCTACATCGGTCTTGACAGTTGACAGTTGATGGTGCAGCGGGGTAAGCGGCGGGGCCGATCCCGACCTTGACATGGAGGGCCGCGACATCCAGGAACTGGTGGCCACCAAGGACAGCGTGATCGTCAGGGGCGGACATCCGCAGCTCTGCTCCTCTTCGAACGGTGGTGAGTACTTCTACTTCCACGAATGATCTACGTGACAAAGCGATCGATTATTGACGAGTGATCTATGCGATTTTTGCGACTCTATAGATATGTCTAAGACTTTTCGAATAGCGTATTTTATTTATCTCTGAACTTATCACCTAGAACTTATCATTTAAATTAAAAATTTTGCTTTGAAATTGATAACATTTACAGCGTATATAATGACTGTAAGTTTTCTTATTAAATACTTGTAATTTTATTTTATCTACGCGTTCCGCGCGTTTAGTCGTCGAAACGAGACGAGAACCGGCCGTATTTTGCGCTGGGTACGCGCCCAAAATACAAACCTTTTCGATCAGTTTCAAAGCGAGTACTCCCGCGAGTTTGCGGCAACGATTTGGCAAACTCTCTGTATATCGCCTCGTTACATTGCCGCAAATAGCTCATTGCGAAGGACGATCGCGCGGAGGGAAAAAAGGGGTCGGCATGCGCGCGCGCGCGCGCGCGCAAAAATCGGCCGAAGCCGAGGAGGAGCACGTGTTTATTATGCAATCGGTTGCAGACACGCACATTCTGTGCCGGCGACTGTGCACAAAAATTCACGCGGGATGAGCAAGACGCGCTTGAGATAAGGTCGCGACGGCCATGCCGCGGCCGCAGAAACCCAGGGACCCGGCTGCGCAGTACTAAAATGGCGGCCGGTTCTCGTAATCGATTTGCGATGCATGAGTCGTCGGCACCTTAAAAACCAATCTTAATGATCTGTTGACACAAGTCTATGAAAAGTTAAATAAAATAATCGGAGAATCAGAATTTATGATTAATGATGAAGACCTGTACCTCAAAATGGCGGCCGGCTAGTCCAGTAATCGATTATACTGTTCGTATGTAAGCATTAATTGTCAGCATCTTAAAAATAAAAAATCTTAATGATCTGTTTACAATCTCGGAAATGTGACGCTGAATGAAGCGAGTGAAGATTCAGAATTCATCATTAATAATGAAGATGTGTTTCAAATAATGTTTGGATAATCGATTGCATCCGCGTAAATTGCTGCTATTTTAAAAAAGAAAGATTAATTAGTCGGTTGATCAACACTAATAATGATGTGTAATTTAGTGATGATTATTATATTCCAAATGGCAGTAGCTTTATTTAGAACAAATCATAGATTATTTCTATCGAGGGAATTTTCAAAACGGCAAGCGATGGTGCATCATTTTGTAATCAACATTGCGTTATATATATCCTGGAGAAATGACTTCAAGATGATTATTCATTCGGTCAATAAGCATGATGAAAAAATAAAAAAACCCGCAGAAGAGTCACCCTTAAGTGTTATTTTATAATATACTTGATATATTTCCGGGATTAAATCACGTGCGAGACTATTTGTCCGACCGATAAGTTTTTTGGCATTATGTTATGATTAGATACCGATGATATTAATTCTTTGCGCGTAAATATTATTCATAAGTCGAGGAAAGTGTAAGTACTCTTATTACGATTATCGTGTAAACATGTCTGGGAACCTTCGGTTTTAATTGATTTTTTGCTGATTATATTATGAGAAATAATTATTTTTTTAAAATGAATTTTATCCGATTTATCACCTTCTCTCTTTCGATGTGGATTTTTTATTGTGAGATAATTTTCGGATTTTTGAATAGAGCTTGCGCGCTCGATTGGAATGCAAACTGCGTCGCAATAATATTTTATTTCGCTTTTCAATTTGTGATAATTGCTTTATTGCACCGAGCCTCCCTCAATTGAGTAACGGTAATTCATCGACGGCGCATCTTGGCACGTGGCATCCGCGCGTGGTTATTTCCATGATTCGCGCGACGGGAGCGAGAGTAGCGAGTATCATGTACGAAGAAGCGTGTTTAAGTGAGGATAACGCCTAAAGAAATAGGGAAATATAAAGAAAACGCTCGTTTGCTCGCGCTTCGCGAACTCATGTTTCTTTTTTCCATGCACGTCCTCCTTTAATCATCCTCATCGCAGACGAACGGTATCTCGTGAACTATCCTTTTTTTATCTTTTCTATCATAATGGTTGACTCAACGTTTTCGTTCGCGAACGCTAATACCGGCAGAAACGTATCCGGAAATCGAAGCGAAGCTGCGCGCCTAACGAAGGCTAGAATGTATAGAAGACTTCCCTTTTTAAAGAAAAGAAGTATCACTTCACCTAACAACCCTCGTGTTACCCTTCGGGCGCACTTAGACGTCCAAGGACGAGGGCAATCCGGTGGTCACGGATTTCGCTTGTCAGTGAATCGTGACACGTTTTGACCTGCCATGACAAATCGAAGGTTGCTTCCTCGACGTATCGGCGGCTATAATAACGTT